>NC_067225.1:13170000-13295000 GCF_019924925.1 Ctenopharyngodon idella | reverse complement strand
GATATACAGGATTAGAAATATCAGTCATGACAGATTCCTATTATTTACATAAATTATAACAACACAACTGCACCCAACTCCAACCCAAGTACTACCCATCCAAAACACAAGTCCAACTTAACCATAGGAGAACCAGATATTTGCATATATATGTATATATAGTAGAGTGCAATACCGTGTCTCGACGCCTGGTGGCGCTAGAGCTCCCAAACTGAGTTCAATCAACTCCCCGCCCACTAATTAGTATATATACCAAGTTTCAACAATCTATGACCTATAGAACCCAAGATATACAGGATAAGAAGGATCAGTCATTGACTCATCCCCGGTATTGGACCCTATATCCTAACCCTAACCCTAACCCTAACCCTAACCCTAACCCTAACTCTAACTAACCCTAACCCTAACCCTAACCCTAACCCTAACCCTAACCCCCTAACCCTCTAAACCTAACCCTAACCCTAACTCTAACCCTAACCCTAACCCTATTTAATACATTAAACGTCTCGTTTTCCTACAAAAATAGCCATTTAACCCAATATTAGCATTAGCAAGCTAGCAGCGACATAAAATATTAAGATACAAACGAATCTCGTCATATACAATAATGTTACGCCTGTAATACACTATTATGTCCATTATAATAGCATTTTTTAACATTATGATGTTAATATTAGCATTAGCATGCTAGCATTTATGAAATATCGCACTCGGAGGAACTATTAGATGACCGAGACAAAGATACGAGCCTTAAACCTTTAAAAATGCATTTAAAACCCCGTGAAAATAAGCAAAGAAAGGCTATTGGAAAGGAAATCCGCATAATAATGAGCTCACTTAAATATGCCTTAAAAATGACTTTTAAAGCTTAAAAAAGCCGCCTAAACATCGTAAAAACTTGAAAAAATTACATAAACATATCCGACGTACCTGTAAGAGTACAAAAACGAGTATAATTTAAAAAAATAATTTTTAACTCACCGTCACGTAGACGGGCGTGCAAAAACACAAAAATAGAAGGCAATTTCGCCTTCCTCCTCAGAAGTTATCGCAACCAGCGGTTATTCTTGTGTGAGGGTAATGTCTGATTGGTCTGTCATAACTTTTAGGAGGGAGGTCTGGTAGAAGTTTGATGCTCTGCATCCGCCAGTCACGACCATCGACGTTTTAGGAACGTTCTATTTGTGTTTTAGGCCTATTTCCCGATTTATAGACCAAATTCATTTTACAGTAGTTACATATTGTTTAATTACTCCGAGATGCCAATCTAGGCCACGTCTGCCAGTCTCGACCTTTGACCTCTCAGGAATGTTTTAGGTCACTTAGTGTGGATTTTTTAGACTGGATTCGGTTTATAGCTTTTTATTAGCATCCAATTAAAAATAATAACTATTACAAGTAAGACAACAAACAAACTAACAGATTTAGATGTTCAATTACTCAAAATAAAACCTCACTACAGGCGACATCCAACACCAGTTTAACAATCGCTCAATAGGACAAAGCCAATTTGGACTGTTACTAAAAACGAAACATCAATACCCAATTTTTGACAACCAAACAAACAAACAGATTACGGCGAGGAATTAAACAACCCGACTCTAGGGACAGACTTAACGCAAGGTAATTTTAAAACAATTCCAGACCCCCAAAAATACAATTGTGGCTCTGGTTAGTACAATTAGTGATTGGCTTAAAGACACACACCTGGGACTGATCCCCCAAAGGCGGGCCGCCTCAGAAGAGGGTGTATAGTATTTAAAGAGCCGAAACACCTGATGACGCTGGGGTATGCTACTGAAGATGTGTCTTAATTATTTCCCTCAGACTTACTTACTTGAGGGAGTAGGCTACACTAATGTGAACCCGCACAAACCCTAAACCTACCCGTCCCAAACCCGAGGGCGACAAACCCAGTGGCGCCAAACCTACTCAGAATAGCCCGACCTAAACTTACCCTTACCCTAACCTAACCCTAACCCTAACCTTAACCTAACCTTAACCTAACCCCAACCTAACTCTAACCCTAACCTTAACCTAACCCTAACCTTAACCTAACTCTAACTCTAACTCTAACCCTAACCTTACCCTAACCCTAACCTAACTCTAACCCTACTCAGAATAGCCCGACCTAAATTTACCCAAAACCTATCCGTCACAGACCTATCGACTAGATTCCCAATCGATTAAACTCCAACCCGACTCTTACGCTAAATCCACTCGTCATAGTCCTACCGACAAGCAATCTCGCAAATGTATACGGTAATACTTTAATGCTGGAGGGAGTGCGATGCTGGATCAGGATTATCGGGCTGTGGCCTTTGGGCCTTCGGCTCGGTTCGCTGGTCCAGAGCAAGTTCAGATCGGAAACTTCGCATTCCTAAAAACCAGAAACAGCAACCAAAAAAAACAGTCAATAACACTACAATGCGTTTTTCTAAGACGAAACAAAACGTTATCAATCCCAAATTGGAAACTACCTTAAAGAACAGATTAACTTTCGAAACTAGCCTCCGACCCAAAACTGGAATTCACAGTTCCTCCACCCTCACAAACATGCGCCGGCCCGTGCCTTTCCTCGTTCTCCCTACTTTAAACCACACAATCTGGTGAGATTGTGATGGGGGGAGTTCGTTGTAAACCCAAAAAACCTAACCCTAACCCTACCCTAACCCTAACCCTAACTCTAACCCTAACCCTAAGGACAAGAAGGATCAGTCATTGACTCATCCCCGGTATTGGACCCTATATCCTAACTCTAACCCTAACCGGAGGGAGCCGAGGGCCGTCATCCCCCACCACTGACGATTGAGGGCGAGAAGGCTTATCAAGTCCGAGAGCTGCTCGATTCCAGGCGTCGGGGTCAGAGACTACAATATCTGGTCGACTGGGAGGGGTACGGACCGGAGGAGCGATCCTGGGTCGATGCGGATGATATCCTGGACCCTGCACTCGTGGAGGAATTCCATCGGACGCACCCGGAGAGCCCGGCCCCTCGACCACGTGGTAGACCCCGGCGTCCGCCTCCTCGCGTCAGGAGCCACTGGGGGCTCTGTCATGAATATGGCTCCCACGGTTCATCCTCCGGACCGCCGGAGGGAGCCATCACCGGAACACTGATTCTCCACCATTCGGACTCCATTTCCCATAGGCCCTCATTCCTGGGACTGATTGCACACACACCTGCACTGCATCACGCGCACACTATTTAAGACACGCATATACACCACATCTTTGCGAAGTCTTGATTTGCTACGGTGATCATTTCTGAGCGTTATTCTGTGGACTGATATCTCATTGTTACCTGGACTGTTTATCTCTCGTGAACCCCTGCCGCCTGTCTCGATCCTTGCCTGTGACCTGACTCTGATTCTCTGCTGCCAGCCTCGACCCTTGCCTGTCCCTGTTTACGGTACTGCTCTGCCCTTGTCTGTACTATTGCTGTGTTTAATAAAGCTGCAAATGGATCCGCACTCTGTTGACCCATCATTACATATATATAGTAGAGTGCAATACCGTATCTCGACACCTGGTGGCACTAGAGCTCAAAAACCAACTTCAATCAACACCCCGCCCACTAATTAGTATATATACCAAGTTTCAACAATCTATGACCTATAGAACCCAAGATATACAGGATAAGAAGGATCAGTCATTGACTCATCCCTAGTATTGGACCCTATATCCCTAACCTAACCCTAACCTAACCGTTTTCACCTGGAAAAATTACCCTACAAAGGCGAACCCGCCACCTCACCTAAACCTAACCTACACACCCCCCCAGCCCTAAAGCCTAACCTTTGTTACCCCAAGCTCTTAACTTACCCCTCTTTTTTCTAACCCTGCTTAAAATAGCCCCATCATAGAATACCACTACTCATAATAGCCCGGATCACAATTATCCCAACATGATTGGCTCTATAAATATACAGAAATATTAATAATGTCATAAATATACTATACATACATTGAATTAATTATAAAAATATTAAAAAAAACACTAAAAAAGTTCATTGGAGTGGGTTATACATGCACACAACGGTATCGGTAATTAATTTTGTATAAGAGCCATTTTCTACTTTATCACTGATACACACCTTTTATGGCTGGGACCATGCACAAAGAACACCCTTGGCTCTATAAATAAACAGAAATATTAATAATGCCACAAATATACTATTCATACATTGAATTGATCATAAATATATTAAAAAACATTCCTTAAATTATGTTTAAGAGCAATTTACTACTTTTTCATCATTGATACACACTTTATATGGCTGGGACCATGCACATATAACACCCTCACTTTATTTAAAAAAAAAAAAAAAAAAAAAAAAAATTTTAAAAAAATTGACCCTTTTCACCCAATATTTTCTCTTTAGAAAGTGGTGTGCAAACGTGGGGATTTACAACATCCATTCAGGGTTATTTCACACAGAGACAAACATTTAAGAGTAAAATAGGGGGGTCAGTGGTGGCGCTTTCGAATCCCTTGCTTCATACGTGTGGAACGGCCAGTTGTGCGAAAGGACAGTGCACAACCACCTTCGGTTTCTTTGGAAATCGTTGCTTGGATTTACAATTCCCCTAACCAAAGAAGACCACATGAAAGCACAACAAAAACAACAGGAACCCAACCAAAACCACAGACTAACACAAAAACACAACAACAAACACACAAAAATCACCAAAAACGACTCAAAACCACTTCAAACCACACAAAACCTGCATAAAACCAACCAAGACCACATGAAAAACACACACAAAAAAAAATATATATATATATATATATATATATAAAAAATAGGATCG
The DNA here is from genome assembly GCF_019924925.1 of Ctenopharyngodon idella. Classification (NCBI taxonomy): domain Eukaryota; kingdom Metazoa; phylum Chordata; class Actinopteri; order Cypriniformes; family Xenocyprididae; genus Ctenopharyngodon; species Ctenopharyngodon idella. The sequence continues at coordinate 13,290,185 of NC_067225.1, read as the reverse complement.
CTCCGGAGCGATCCATAGTTTTGGAGACATAACCCTAACCCCTCGGACCCTAACCCCTCGGACTCTTTTAAAAAAAAAAAAAAAAAAAAAAGAGATCATGCATGGGGTTTCTAGTGGAGGATGTGGAGCTGGACAGAAGCATGATCGGGAGGGGAAAACACGACAGCAATAATACTGGCAGAAAATGGCAGGAAAAGACAGGGAGTAAACCCCAACAGAATCACCAGGATGCAAGCCCACAGTGGAGTTGGAGGATGGACAGGTGTGGACAGGTGTACACAGGTAGAGATGTTGGAGTTGAGGACCCAGGCAGAGGTGAGGACCCAGGCAGAGCCAAAAGGCCCAGGATGACTCTGCTTAACCTTTAAGATGTAGGAAGAACCAAGGTGGCAACAGGGACTGGGAAGCCCAAAATGGAGGAAGAAAGGACAACAGTGGAGCCAAAATGGTGGATGGAGCCAAAGCCATAGGACCAGAAGTGATGATTGACCAAGGCAAACCCCAATGGAGACCAGTGGAGCTTGACGGATGACTGACCACATTAGAACCTATAGGTCAACAGGTTGATTTGGAGGCCAAGGCTCAAAGGCAAAGCCAGGGGAATTGGAGTTGGTGAACAGGAAGCCCAAGTTAGATCTGAATCGAAAGTGTAGCCAATAAAGGATGAGCCAAAGGGCTGAAAAGGAGCCAGCTGAGATAATATGGTCCATTCTTGGGTCGCGGTGTTACAGCAAGGATGACTTTAGCAGGATCGAGTTGTATCAGTAAAACTTTAATAAAAATAACAAATACTCAGGAGCTTAACACACAGGGACAGAACCAACTTAAAAAGATGTAAGAACAGACAAGGAACTTGAAATGGAGTGTATATACAGAGACTAAATGACTGAGTCAACAGAGGGCAGATGGACACAGCAGATTACATAATAACAAACAGGAAACTAGTTCTCACACCAAAAAAAAAAAAAAAAAAAAACCCACACACTAAGACAGGAAATCTACAGGAACTGGGAACCAGAACCAGAACAAAACTGACAAGTACTTAAATCATTTTGAAAATTTGAATTATATTTATAAAAAAAAAAAAAAAAAAAAAAAAAAAAAGAACAGTAGGGTTGTCAAAGTTTGTAGTCGTCACAATAACAGAAGAGGATAATGCAATGATAATGCAAAAGACACAGTCTTATAAACAGTTCAAGACAGCTGAGATACAAGCAGGTGAGTAGGCAATTCATATAACATAGAACTTAACTGAATGAGAAAGACTCTTTATGTTTTGCAGGTGCTGGCTGTCGTGACTGAAGGACAGGCTGAAGACAGGCAGTACACAGGTAAGTATCCAAGGTGAGTAGATGGGCAAGTCCTTCTGTATGAAACCATGTAGGTAAGCAGTACTTGGGCAAAGACGATATAACAGTCCTAATAGCAATGAGACCAGACAATGAATGAGTGTTTGGCGTTTGCTTATATAAGCAAACTGATGAGGTTGATGGCAAACAGGTGTGAATGTGTGCATGTGATGGCCAGGGAGGATTATGGGAAACGTAGTGCATTGTGGTGACAGGAATGGTGAATGGAGATTGTGACAGTAGGGATTTCATTGCAGAGAAGGAACGTGACACACTTGTACAAGTACATGCTCCCTCTGTTACATCTGAACTACTGTACTGAGATAGAGGGGGCTGTTCAGTGGTTGTCCTGAAAGCCAGTGTCAAAGCCTTTAAATTTGTTAATAACTGAGCTAGTGGAATAAGATCAGGAGGTGACAGGTTGAGTTGTTACTTTAGCTGATTGATTTTGCAGTTGCGCAACTCTTTTGAGTGTACTTATAACATTTTCACTGTATGCAAGTGCTGAATATACAGTCATTCAACAGGTATACTATACAGTATTTAGTACAACACTATACCTGTAGTGCATATATTATACAATTTATTCACCTTACTACTCTAAGTTGTGATTATGATTTTTTTTTTTTTTTTTTTTACATAATTGCAAAATTTGCTTACTTTGTTACATATACTTTTTCCTGTAACTACATGCTCTGTATGTTGTTCTCCTTTTTTTTTTTCTTTTTTTTTTGATGTAGTGTCTAATGAATGATCTGTAGTGTTTTATATTGACTGGCTGTGTGTATGATCTGTTTTGAGGCAACTGTTTGAATTTGCCAGAAAAGTCAGATGTTCTCTGAATGTAGTTTGAAGACTTAGTTTTGTGTTTAAGGTTTTGAGAAAGTGGGTGATGGTTTTGAGAAATGTGTTTTAGTAATTTAGAAAAACTGGAATGCAAGGATCATGTTTTTTTTGTTTGTTTTGTTTTTTGTTTTGGAGACCACAAGGGGTCGCTGTGTGACTCGACTTTTCCAAATTAAATTTTTCCTTGCTTCGCAGAGAATGAGAAACAGCATGAGTTTGATAGACATTTTATATTGAACTATGTTTATATTGTCATGTTTAAAATATTTCAGATATGGCCAGAATCGTACATTTAAATGTTTTGTCTTTGTTTGCCTGAAGCCTTAGTTAAACTATCCAAAGCTGTTCTGACAAAAGTGTTTCAGAAAATCTTTTATCTCTGTGTATCCTTTGTTCTGTTTTAATGCAAAGAAGCCCTATCCGCACAGATTATCTATACTAATAATTTTTATATTGATACCTTGGTTATTTTTGTTATTAGTTACAATACTTTATTATGTTGCAAAAGCTGATACTTGTAATCATGATAATGCTGTTGTTAATTTTAAAAACCTTCATGATTCTCACAGTGTTCAAAGTGATTTCATTGGCAAGTAAAGTAAGGTAGAAACCCAAAATTTTGATTTGTATTAAACATGCTGGGAATAAAACAATAAGTAAGGAAGGAAGTAAAACAATAAAATAAGGTAAACATGTTCAGATTATATTCAAACATTACAGGTTATGATTTGTTGATACTGTATAGTAAGAACAATAAAAACAGGAAAAGTATGCATTTCGGATGTTGTTCAGCTGAAGTCAGTTCAGTGTTGATTCAGTTTCATTGTAAAGATCAATTTTTAAATTAGTTCATTTAGTAATTTATAAAGTAGTTCTAGAAAAAGAAGAAGAAGAAGAAGAAAAAAAAAACAAATATCCAAATTTTTTTCTATATTTTATCTCCAATTACCTATTGGTAAGAAGCATATTAATTGATGATCAATGTTGTTGGGTTCATTTTTATGGTAAATGCAATACTTTTATCATAATTTAACCATATGTGTCAGGTCTGTGTGTGAACATGAGCATGTGTGCACGTGCATGAGTGTAAACCAAGATGAGGAAGGATTAAGGGATATTTCATTAATTTTCCTAAATTATCTATATATTGTTTATTTGCAAGTTGAAACATACAAGATAAAAATTGTTATCCTTAGTGACTGTGTTGAGAATTTTACACAAATATCTGCAAAAATAACATTTTTGGAAGTCTTTTAAAATAATCACTGTACATATGGCAGAATGACCAAAGAAACACTGAATATTGAGTCACTTAAAGTGTAGCACTTGATCAGTGTTTGTAATACAGTTTGTCTGTAACAGTTGACAAACTCACCAGGAAAACATCTTTTGTATTTGTAATATCTAAATGTTTAATGATTAAGCTTTGCAACTAGCAGATAAGTTAGACTGATAAAATATATAAACTCAAACCAATAGTTGTTTTATTGAGAAAGCATATTGTTTTTACACATTTTTGCTGATGTGAAATGTAATATAAATTAAAGAATGATTTTCCTGTTCTTGGTGTAAAAAAGCCCTTTACTAAAGATTAAGAACGTAACTGTTACAACACAGAAAGGGACAGCGACACAGGAATATAGGTGCAGATGTTTTATTGAACAACCAGTATGAGTGACAGAGTGCAGGTAAGTAATGGCAGGTTATCCATTGGCAGATATTGTAGAAGAACTGATACTTGTCTTGGTTTTGCAGGAATGGCAGATGGACGACAGACTTGGAGCTTGGAGCAGACACAGACGAACTCACGGGAGACGAGGAGTCGAAGGGGAACACAGGAGACAGGTAAGTAGCTTCGGAGGAGTCCTAGAGGTAAGCAGGCAGGTGAGACCTTGTGCAAACAAGACCAGACTGTGACTGAGTGAGAGCGTGAGCCTTTTGTGCTGTAGTTGATGAGGGTGCTGATGGGCTGCAGGTGAGGGTGATTAGAACTCTGGCGATGACGTGCGCTGTGTCTGTGAGAGTGTAGAGCCTGGTGTGTCTGTGACAGTAACATAACCTTCATTCCTTTTCCTCTGAAGAAAATAAACTGTAAACATCACAGTCAAGGGGTGGAATAGCTGAAATCTGAAAAGAATGAAAGAAGAAATTTAGAAGAGAGATTTCGGCTGAAGATTTTTGAGATTGTATGAAAACCTTCTTTAATGTTATTTATTTATATTTGATTTTGTTCTTGTAATGTTTGCCCTACATATAGGCCTACACTACCCCCAATATATGTTTATATACATACAGTACATAAATAAATATTTATATGTAACCATTTTTTAAAATTTGTTATCCCCACTGTACAGAGGTGAGGAGTAACGAAATACATTTATTCCGTTACATTTACTTGAGTAATTTTTTGGAAAAATTTTACTTTTGAGAGTAGATTTAAATGTCAGAAATGTCAATATAAAGTCAGAATTGTGAGATATAAACCCACAATTGCCATAATTCTCTACAAAAGGAGGGACTGGCAGAAAAAGTCTGGGAACCACTGTGTTATTCAGTATCATAGCCGGAACCATCAGTTATTATTTGCTCGACATCGAGAGGAATGGGAGGTTGCGTTCTATACATTTTGCATGGCACCTAACTTTTTTTGCAGCAGTTTGTTTCTGCTATAAAGAAGCGATATCACCATTTAAGGGCATTGAAGGTACTATATCTTGTGCATTTTGCCTTTACTCACCCAAACTTGTCAACAAGGCTACTTTACGTGAATGCGAGTGCATTATGGTAATTGCTGAATCGCAGGTGTTTGATTAATAGATGAGGTCATGACTGCAGCCGGTGATGAGGCTTAAACCAGCACATCCAGTGCAAGTAGACTTTGACTATTTAATTTAATTGTTTGTTTGTTTGTTTGTTTTACTATTGGTTTACATATGGCCTTTTTGTGCACTTGGGCTTAACTGAGACTTGAGTTTGTAGACGTTTAAGAGGCTGTTGTGTTAACCTTGATTTATTGCAATATTGAGGTGTTCAGTTTTATTTTGATTTTAGAAAATAAACATTATTTCTCATCTCAGATACTCTAAGACGTTTACTAAAGTTGTATTGGAATTGGTGATCTGTAGCTTGTAATGAAATAATTTTTGCTGTAAGGTATCTGTACTTTTACTCAAGTATATGGTTTTCAGGTACTCTTTACACCTCTGGTTTGATATCGAGTCCACATTGACACATTCATAAACATTTTAAAAAAAAGATACAGTTTTACATTCTATGGTCATGATCAATTAAAGTTTCTGCTAATAAAGTAAAGTGACATTCATTCATTAGTTGATTTTTTGTTTTTCATTGTTTGTCTGCTGCGGAAGAAATTCACTGATTGTGTTGCTGTTCTTCAGCTCATTTGCAGAATGTCATTGTTGATTTTGCATGGATTTCAGAGCAGTAAACAGGACTTCAACTTTGGGCCGTGGACAGTCACCGCTGTGCAGACTCATATCATGAAGTCTAAAGATATTGAGAGGTGAGTGCATGCATGTTTTGATGTAGAAGAAATTATATTTAATATGATAATCTGAGCAGTTGTCTCTGATTCTGACCAAGCTGCAATTCTGAGATGATGCATATGCCGGCTCTGCCAGAGATGCTGTTTGGTGATAATGTTGTGCATTCAGCACACCGATGGTTTTGGGACTGAATTCAATTCAACACTCTCAAATGTGTCAACAACATGCAAGACTCTGTAAAAGTGGCTTGTATCCAAGAGTGGCAGGAAAGCTACTGCTTTGTGTTATTCATTATAGTCTGGACTTTCATTCAGGAGGAATCTCTGCTGTATCTGTATAGGGCTGACTCGGAGCATTCGCAAGACGTGATGAAACGTTACGATTGGACTTACACAACCGATTACAGAGGGACTTAACTTGGAGAGCACATGCAGAACAAGGTATTCTGTGCTTTACCACTTAAACTAGCTGATTGTGAGTGTTTCTTACTCAGAAAGAGCTTGTGAACAGGTCATGCTGACCACCGAACAGATAGACATGGAGAGGATGAAAGTACAAGAACAAATCAAGTTTTTCGAGGACATGTTCAATGTGAAAAGTGTGAGTTTCATTGGCTTCTGCTACCAATTTGCAGCATTAATGGTCAGCATATGAAAGATGATGTCTAATGTTTTCCAAGTAGTAAATGTAACTTGAGAGGGGCGTTTGTCCTATTTCCGACTATAAAACTCAGACTAGGAATTTCCTACTAGGAAATTCCAACTAGGAATTTCTGACTAGGAGTTTCCTGGTCGTAAATTTGACATGAATCAAGTCATATTTTCTACTGGGAAACTCAGAGATACCGAAAATAGACTGAATTTGATCGAAATTCCAGAATTGTCAGCAAGCTGACTATCTAGATAGTGTGGTGAATGTTTATGTGGTTTTATTCAGTGCTATTTTACATACAGTGCTATTTTCACTGTGTATAAAACATACAATACGCTTCAATTGATTGTTCATATTTGTAAATATGCACTACTTTAACAACAAGACAAGGCAATGTAGCTGTTGTGGACAAAGTAATAAAGAACACCGGTCACAGCAGCAAACGTTCTCCCCTCCTCCATGTTTGAAGATTATGACATGCCCAACTCGGAAACTTGGGCATCAAAATTATCCCAGAGTTTCCAAGTAGCAAATATGACTTGAGATGGTGTTCATGTCCAATTCCTGAAGGAAATTGGAAACTAGGAAACTCTGCCTAGGAAGTTACGACTAGGAGTTTCCTAGTCTGAAATTCCTAGTCTGAATTTCCTGGTCCCAGAATGTGTATTATAGTAAATTGGCTCAATAATTATTTATTATTTAAAGCTGGTGAATAAGTTCATCAGATCATCATCATTCATTAAAGAAAAAAAAGTATAAAGAAAATTTCTTTATACTAAAAAAGAGAGAAAAAAAAAGAGAATCACATTCATAATCAGTGAATTTGGTACTGCAAACATTAAGACAATAAGAAGTTGTATAAAATACCCAGCAGAACAATCTTTTGGAATAATTTCTTTATAAAGGACTGGTTTTTGATTAGTGACACCAAAAAGAACAGAGCAACATCATGCTAGTCTAATAATTTAAAACCAACAATCATATTTACATTATTCTTATCCTGTACATGTGTTTTGCTGGGGGAATTAGATTGATCTGAAATGTCTTTAACAAACCCATTTTTCACCCAACAGTTGTTGTGTCTGGTAACACATTCTGGGCAACAATAACCTCCATTTGTATTCACAGTACTGAGAGTTTGTCACATTATTAATGAAATAAATAGAAGCTACAGTCGCAATTGCTGCTGCATGTCGGTTGCATAATTGCTGTGAGTGAGCAGAATCCTGCGTCCCTGAATACTGCTGTAGTGTTTCAGAAAGAGATGATGAACGAGAGACGCTTTACAGCGGCAGGAGAATGTGGCGTTATACAGATTTTACAGCCCTGAAAGATGTGATTGCGTGCAAACACTGTCATTAAATTGGCCTATCATCATTTATCTTGTTCCCCCGAAGGTCCACTTATATTGAAAGTCAAGGTTTTTTGCTGTTACACTTTTGTCTTCTATGTAAATGTCTCTTCACGTGAAATGAGTAAAATGAATGTGTCTGCTGTGGGTTCAGTCTAGTTTTTATCTGCTCCATCCTTCAATAACAGCCTCTTTGTGAAGATGCATCAGATCTATAGATTCATAAATCAATCTGCACAGAAATGTGTCGCTCAGATTGTTCAGATCAGTCTGAAATGATCAGGGATTTTGTTGAAAAACATGACCTGCTCGTTTCTAATGTTGAAGGCTCTGCAGCACGACAGCGCAAGCTTTCACACACTTTACCACATTTTACTCTCCTCATAATTTCTGCTGGTGATCAGACTGTTTGACATCATAACTGGGTGGCCCAAGTTTTCAAACACTGAATAGGCATTATTAAACATGTTCATACATTGATGTTCACATCAGAAAGAAAGAGCAGAATGAGTCGTTTTTGCAGCATTGGGTTAAAATGAACTCTCCAGCTCTCCATTCCTCACAAAAATAAGAATATGAATATAAAACAATGTATCTGTGCAGTTTCACTGCCAATGATGTGTCACTCACATGGAAAATTGTTTAACGCAAATGTAAAATATAGTTGAACGAGTGGTAAAAATGTCTGGCTAGTTAATTTTTCCGAATTCATCCACCATTGGCAGATGTTAATATTGGACCCTGGCTTCTGTGATTCAGTAACGCGAGCATCGATTCCTCATGATACGACCCCTTCAGAAAGAGTTTTGTGAAGGCTGCGATGACAGTGAAGCAGAGATGTGAAAGGCAGAAACACTACCGTGTGTTACAGCTACTCGTCTCGCCTTCGTAGCAGCTGCTCAGATAAAAGCACAATAAATCAAAATGAGGTATTCCTGTTTAGGGAGGTTTATGGTTATTTCAGCACTAATTCACCAAAAATCCATGTGTGTGATTCACGGCTGAACGGCAGACATTCAGAAGTGTCTCGCATTGGCATGACTGTAATGATCTGCAGAAACGAACAGCAAGCGCAGTCCAGAGTTTTGCCCTTTTTATACTAAAATCACATGAGTTGCTGTTCTTATAAAACAGTAAAAGTCTTTCCTTTATGCATAAAAGACATTTTGGTGCAAACATAGATGTTTGTGTGTTTTATCTCCTTGGGTCTTGAGTTCCTTCTTGAGTCTCTCCACTTGTTTTGTATGTCACAAGTCAACTGTAGTCAGCTTTCTCTCCCACACGTCTTTCACAGGCTGCGTTACGATTGGCTGAGAGAACAGCATCATAGGCTGGATTCTTTAGGGGGGAAATCCAGGTTGGTAACCATGGTGACGACAGAGAGGATGTCATCGGGGGCGATGAGGTTGGTGTTACGTTGCATTGAGATGATGCGTTCCTCCACGCATCCTGCAGATAGACGCGCCTCGGCCTCATGATCCCAACACTCCTCTATGGTCTCACAGAGTATCGCCAGACCCTACAGGACAATAAACATATGAGACAGCACAGAAAATGCTTCCATTTTGGAATATTTTCACATGTAAATGGAGCTACATGAACAAAACCTGATAAGATCGGAAGCAATAAAATCTGACCAACTGAATAAAAAGTCAAATGACCAAATCACTCATTAACTTATATTTGATTAGTCATCTTGAAATAGAGAATGTGAAATATTTCTTACATATTTTGTATAGCTTTGCTTTGTATTTCTCAAAATCCAGTAGCTTTTTATAACTACTAACCACTTTTTCCTAACATTAGGGTCAGTGTTTTATTGATAACTAAAACTAGTAAATTTTTTGTTTGTTTTTTCTTTATTTTTCATTATTTGAAATAAAGCTGAAATAAAATAAAATATAAATATTCTATGAAAAATAAATTTTATTAAAATAAAAATTTAAAAAATTTCAGCAACATTTCAAATTTTTAAGTTGAAGTACTAAAATGACCAAAACTGAAATAAAATAAATTAAACCTAAATAAAAATATCTAAAAAACACAAAAGCTAATAAAAATGAGAGAAGCAATTACTAAAACTAAAATTAATTTGAAAAACTGAAAATATAAACATAAAAGCTAATTAAAAATATTAACAGATAATAGAATAGAATATAAATAATGCAAAAATAACACTAACATGTTTTATATTTATTCCTTTTACTGACAAATACAAAAACTTTTTTCATATTTTTATAGTCACATGGTCCTAATCGGTTTCTGTGGTCAGATAGTAAATATTTGTATTATTTTTTTATTACTTGACACAAAGTATTAATTGGAAAATGAGAAGTGTTGGTGGAAAAAAAATTGAAGATTTGTCAAAACTTTTTATACTATGATAAAATGTTATTAAAAAATATAATGTACTTTATGTGTGTGTGTGTGTGTGTGTGTGTGTGTGCGTGTGTGTGTGTGTGTGCTCTACCGTATGTTTTAGCCAGTGTTCTCTGAATATCGGTCGTAGTTTCTTATGCACAACGACATCCTGCATGTCCTCCAGAGACGGATGAAGACCTGCCTCCTCCTCAAACGGCAGAGAGAACTCATCCACGGGACCTGAGAGACACACAAGAGTCATTACCGGTTTACACACACACACACACACTTCTCATGACAGTCTCTGACTGAATGAATGTTTGTTACCGTCAGCTGCTGTACATCGCATGGCCAGTTCCCACAGCACCAGACCCACCGCGTACATGTCGATTCTGAGAAAAGCATCACGCTGGAAACTGATCGCCCCTTCCAACACCTCTGGAGCCATGTAGCGCCGCGTTCCCACCTTTAACAAAACAAACAAACAACAACTGATGATGAAACTTTCACCAACATTATTATCAACAATCACAAATAAGGACTAGTCACAGAGTCAGTGAAGGTCTGCATTGCATTGCTGTGAAAAAAAACCTACTTACACCAAAAAATTTTCATCCTTTTTTTCTTTTTTTTGAGCACATGCAAATATCATTCTCACCTGTCCGTGTGTGTCACCTGTAGATTTCCCTGCCTCAAACTTCAGCGCCAGGCCAAAGTCGGCAATACAGGCGGTTAAATCACTCTTCAATAACACATTCTTACTTTTGATATCTCTGAGAGAGAGAGAGAGAGAGAGAGAGAGAGAGAGAGAGAGAGAGAAAGAAAGAAAGAGATTAAATAGCAATGAGTAACCTGGACAACAAAATGACACATAATGCCATCTAACTGGGTGCTGCCAGGGAGTGCTGGGGGTCCATGAAAAAGTTTAGAGAAAAACAGTGTAAAAACTGTAAATATAAAAAAGATTAACATTAATATTAATAAAAATTTTAGATTAAAATAAACAAGTCAATAAATAAGTGAACATATAAATAATTATATATATATTTCCTCTAACAGTACATTACTATGAGTAGAAAAAAGTAATAATTTAACTTTAAGGGTTAGTTCACCCAAAAATTAAATTTCTGTTATTAATTACTCACCCTCATGTCGTTTCACACCCGTAAGACCTTCATTCATCTTCAGAACACAAATTAAGATATTTTTAATGAAATCCTAGAGGTATATGACTCGTCCATAGACAGCAATATAATCAACACTTTCAAGGTCCAGAAAGGCAATAAAGACATCGTTAAAACAGTCATGTGACTGCAGTGGTTCAACCTTAATGTTATGAAGAGAAGAGATTACTTTTTGTGCGCAAAAACAAAACAAAAATAATTACTTTATTCAACAATATATTCTCTTCTGTGTCATTCTCATATGTTGTTTACATTCAGACGCAGGAGCCGGCCAATAATGAGTCGGCATTCTGACGTAGAACCTGGAAGTGCTGGACGTAAACAATGTATGAGAATGACACAGAAGAGAAGAGATTGTTGAATAAAGTCATTATTTTTGTTTTGTTATTCTTGTATTATTCTCTATTATTTAGTATTCTCGTCTCTTCATAACATTAAGGTTGAAGGTCTTTAGTACCTTTCTGGACCTCGAAAGTGTTGGTTAAATTGCTGTCTATGGACGAGTCATATACCTCTCAGATTTCATCAAAAATATCTTAATTTGTATTCGGAAGAACGACATGAGGGTGAGTAATTAATGACAGAAATTTTATTTTTGCGTGAACTAACCCTTTAAAAGAACCTAAATATTTTCTAAACAATTTTATACACATTTATATCATACAGATGCCTGTTGATGTAGGTCCTCACACGAGAATGACCTGATCTGAATCAGAGGAGCATACCTGTGTGCGATGGCAGGCTTGTGTCCATCCTTCAGGTTGGGAATGTCCTCATGTAAATACGCCAAGCCACGCACAAACGTCTGCGCTATCAGACACAGCTCGTTCCAGGACACAACATTAGCCTTCAGGAAGTCCGTCAGCGAGCCCTGAGTACAAACACGCATACACACGATATTATCAACACTCCAATCAGTCTCTGTGAATTGTGCAGCATGAGGTCATGTGACAGTAATGTAGCATGCTACTGTTTAAACACACCCTGAAATCAAGATTGATTATTCTTTTTTTTATTGTATTTCAGTGTTTAAAGGTGCAATATGTAAGATTTTCTGTCCGCTAGAGGTCACTAGAGGCCTATTCAAAACAAAGGCGTAGCTTGATGATGGCAAGTTTGAGCACGGAATCTTGGGACATGTGGTCCTTCACATCCCAGCCGGTGGACTCAGGAAGAAATCATGTTCATGGATGCGATTATTAACGTTACTGTAGTATGAAGCAGAGCAGGACCGAGTGTTGTGGGAGCTGAACGAGGCCGCTGGAGAGATTGTGCAACACACACCGCGAGCAGCGGAACTTTTATTTTGCCACAGTTGCCGGCGCTGCTTCCGCTTTTCCGGTCATGAGTATGAGGTAACGCAGCTCTGTTTATTATATTAGATACATTCGAGTGTGCTGAAAATGATGTTATGACGTTACTCTGTGCGTTCGCTCGGCGGCTGCTGTGAGACACTGTTGCACACTGCAGTAAGATAGATCGATTTTAGAATATCATATTAAATGCTGGATGGCTTGTGTTGATAAATGGCATGCAATTAATTTTAAAACGTATTGTATGATGGAGAAAATGCTGTATTACTGTTACTAAAAATAAAGCTGCATCTGATTATGCTATGTTAGCTACTTGACAAAATAGTGTTTTTCTCTGAGGCATGGTAAAGCATGGTACTCACAGAAAATCAAGAAAATTAGATTTAAACAATAAGACTAAACGTGTTGAGCTATATAACAATAATTAGTTTTCTGTTTATAAATATATCAAAACAGTTGCTCCCTTGTCTATTAAAACATGTAAATATTAAAGTGTCTATGGTGTTTCCATGGTTTCTACAAAATAAAACCGGAAACCGAGGGTAACGCGGGTATGACGCAATTGACAGGCAACTCCTCACACGTCCCGGATCCTTGGTCAAAATTTTCTCAAGATTTACAAACATTTGGGATATTGTAAGTACTCAAGTGAACAAAATATATAACACTGGCCTAGTGGTTTTTGGATATTTTACTGCAAAATTCTTACATATGGCACCTTTAAATGATTTATCTGTGCAGATAATATATATATATTTTTTAAATTCATGTGCATTGTAATCTTTAATCAAAAATATTAAGTTCCTCTTTCAACGACAACTCGTCGCAGAAATGAGCAAAATCAATTCCCCATGGACAAAATCAAGTCCCGCCTCACATTTTTTCTCATTCCAGAAGACGTTTCATTCAGATATGCTTCACAAAAGTGATGAAAAGATTGCAATTTCCATTTCATAACAAATTTAAAACGGTTATTGTTGCATACACTTGTTAAATATTAGGGATTATACACTATACAGTATGCAGTAAGCACTGTACACTAATGATCTGAGCGTAGCTGATGATAAACGCTCTTGTTACGTTTACAGGATGATGTTCACAGGTGTGTGTTTGTGTGCATGTTTATGCACCTTTTCATGGTACGCTGTGATGAGCCAGAGCTCTATATCCACTCCGCTTCCTCTTTTTTCTGCTCCGATGAAGTGAAGGATGTTTTCATGCTTCATTCCACTCACACTATAAATCTCATATTCATTCTGCCATGACTGCTTATTCTGAGAGAGATCACAAACAAACACTTGCAAAATTATCCACATTCAAAGTCATTGTAAAATAGTCAATATACACACAAACACAGTGCTTGACGTGGGCTGGTGCGGCACTTCTATATTTTAATCTGTAGCGTAGCCTCACTTTTTCTTGCATACCGGCACTTCTCACAACACCGGCACTTCAAAGTTAACACCAACAATAATTATTTACTGTGATTATTATTATTAATTCAATTATTTTTTTTATTTATTTTTTTATTGAAAACTGGTGTGTTTCATATTGCTGTTGTTGCTGTTTAATATAAACGCAACTAGATTTGTTCCCAAATGTTTTCGCAGCATAAAGGTGACTGTAGTTTGGTGCAAAAGTAAAAATATTATTGTATGATTTAGTATAAAAATAATACAATGACATCATCGCTATCAGTGATATCTTGAATGCTGAATATTCTATCTGTTTTTGTAATATTTTAAAAACTAACACTTGAAAACAGACTGAAACTATAAAAGTTTAAAATTAGTCTCCAGTACAATGAAGTGTATTTTCAGGCTGAATTAATTTTTTTTGGGTTGGAGGTTTATTCATAAAGACATTCAGAGCACATTCATAATGAATCGTTCTAGTTTTGACTTACATACAGCATGCAAGCAAACATGCCTAAACCATGGTAAAATTGCTTAAAATTGCTTTTGGCTTACTGCTTAATTATAAACGTTAAAGCCTTGAAAATATCTTCTTTACTGAAGCTGAAGAGGCAACATGGGCAAACAGTAATGACATGAAATCTCTCAGATACCTGGACAGGGAAGATTTTCACCGCCACGGGTTCATTGAGCAGCTGAGCCTTCCAGACGCAGCCGAAGCGTCCACGAGCCTTCACCTCCAGCAGCTGCAGTGGCTTCTGACCCAGCAACGGCGACGGAGGCGTCAGTCCAGGATCCTGAAGACAACAAACACAAACACACAGATCACTGCTGAGACTATCCTGCATCGACACACAAACACACATGGTTTTCTGACAAACAGCGTCTGATGCAGGACAACTCAAATATTAATCCATGCGAGCTAGAAAGAAAGAAAAAAGAACCCCATATGCAGAAAACAGCGACCGCATCACAAACTCATGAAAGACGATGAAAACTAAAGCAACGGCATGGCAGGATGGGAGAGTGAATGAAGCTCTTACCTCTATCATGATATGAAAGGCGCGCTAGCAAAAGAGGAAGAGAGGGATTTTACTGTTTCTAGCACACAAGCGCTGTGATGAGAGCAAGAACAATCTCAAAACCATCTCAGCATGAGAATGACAAAGAGAAATACTGATGTGGTGTCTGTGATAGATTCTCATATGCCGCAATGAGAAACTGACATGGAAACACACACACACATTCACCTAGCTATCTAAAAAAGATTATAATGTTTTTACATAAATCTACTTAGAACTTCTATGGACTGGTTTGTCCCCCATTTAAAGGAGAATAAAGCAACAAGCACATGCACTGAGAGTACACTTCAAACAATCAAATCTGGTCAGGACGGACCAATTACAATCCTTTGACATGAAAATCATTTTATAGAGATTTCTGGGATGGTTTCTGGGATGGTACAATCCTTTGAATTAACAGATTTATTCTTTGTGGCTCTAATAAATGTATCTAATAATACAAAAAACACTGAGATGTGAATGTTGTTCACTGTTGCTTGATGAATCTCCCTGGAAGAAGAAAAACATAGCTAACATATTTAATAAAAAAAATATTTTCTCATTCAGTAGCTTTCTCTAAAGACTTGAATTACTGAAATAACTAAAAACTAAAACCAAAAACTGAAACTTAATGCAAACTTTATAGGCTCTAAAAACAAACAAACAAACAAAAAAAAAACTAAAATAAAATAATAATTACTAAAGTTAAAATAAAAACAGAAAATATAAAAATGAAATCCAATTCAAAATATTAATAAAAACTATAATCGGGTCATTGACAAAGCTTCAAAAAGGTTGTTTTTTAAAAATCCGTTCAAAAAAAACAAAATTATATATATATATATATATATACACACAGTAGTCAACATTTGAACAACATCTAAAACCTTCTTAGGACAACTTTGATGAACTTTTTTGATCCACTTCAGGTGCTGACTACTGTGTATATATATATATATATATATATATATATATATATATATGTATATGTATATATATATACACACACACACACACAATTGTTGTGACCCTTGATAAATATGATCAAAGATGACTGTAAAAATAAATCTGCATTGTTTATCCTTTTGATCTTTAATTCATAAAGTTAGCAAAAATGTAACCTTTCATTGAAGGAAAAGAATTGAAAGTGAGGGAAAAAAAAAAATCACATTATGAAATAAATGTTTTTCTCCAAAACACGTTGGCCACAATTATTGGCACCCCTAGAATTTTTTAGGAGTAAAATATCTCTGAAGTATATTTCCATTCATATTTCCATTTTTTTTTTTTTTTTTAGCACAGGTGAAAGAAATGACTAATCAAACCGAATGGGGAAAACTAGGTCAAACTAAGAAACACAGGACAGAGCATACATGTAACAGGAATGGTCTCTGATCTCTTGTCAGGTGTTCTCCAAACTCATCGGGCATTATAGGTAAAGACTCAGAGCTGTTATCTTGGCAAAAGGAGGTTGCAAAAAGTACTGAATAAAAGGGTGCCAATAATTGTTGCCAACGTGTTTTGAAGAAAAATATTTATTACATAATGTGATTTTCCCCTCACTTTCAATTCTTTTCCTTCGATGAAAGGTTACATTTTTTCTAATTTTATGAATTAAAGATCAAAAAGATCAAAAGGATAAACAATGCAGATTTATTTTTACAGTCGTCTTTGATAATATTTATCAAGGGTACCAACAATTTTTACTATGCCATAGAATTCAGTTTTGAATTTTTTATTATTAAGTCACCATTTTAAATAGTTTTCTTGTCTGTTTATTTGTTCGGACAGTTGCACCACCTGACATTTCGTGAGTTTAAGATAACAAAACATAAAATAATATGTATTATTTAAACGTACTAAAAATGAATTCAAACCAAATAGGTTTTATAGAATAAAGGAAATAATGTACTTGGACACGTCATGTCACTGACCCAATCATATATCAATGACACTAAAATAAAACTGACTTGAGATGCAAAATGACATAATATATCAAGAAAAAAGTTTTCTGAAAACATTACCAAAAATTAAATGAGTTTATGCTTAACATAAGAAAGAAGAAAGAAAAATAAACTTTCACTTTTGAATTAAGTTGATTTTTCTGGCCCCATTGATAAACTATACTTGAAAACAAGACAAAAATCCTGAGTAAGAAAATCACTTTTTGCAGTGAAACACTTGGAACAATATTTGAATGACTAGCAACAAAACACAGTAACACTTTAGTGTCCTTGTTACATATGTTACATGTACTTGCTGTGGTAATAACAGTAAACTGTGCACAATTAAATGCAATCAAACCCTAATCCTAACTCTAACCCTACAGTAAGTTAGTGTTGTTAATTAATTGTTGTTGTTAATTAACCCAAAAGACACATGGATACACGTTAATACCGGAAATGATATGTGAAAGAGTCCCGAAAGCTACAAAAAACTATAAAGATCACTGTTTCAGAAAGGTTTCAAAGGTACCTGTGACGGCACGAGCAGCGGTGGGTACGTCAGCTTGAGATGCCGGTACATCCAGAAAGAGATGAAGAGAATGACAGCAACAGCCATGACAGGAATCAGAGAGTAGAGCAATGTGGGAAACAAGTCTGGCTTTGGGCTGATGGGATTAGACGTTGCTGGAGACGAGAATTAACTAAAAATGTGACATTCTTTACAAATCTGGACATTTAGAAATCTAGAAAGCTATACTATATGTGGTTCTATTTTAGAAACAACAACATACAAACTATGGCAATGATAATCTCAGGGACTGATTATGTGCTTTATTTAATGTTAAAGGTGTCTAATGTGAGTTTGAATATCATTTACAGCCATACTGAAAGAACAATGGACAATTGATTTTGAAAATAAACGAAAGGAAACAAAAATGTTCAGACTGGGAACAAACGAGAGTATTCTATGACAAAGACTGTTTTAGTCACTCAGTATGTATTTTTAATAATGTTGAAATGGTGTAGTTTATGAATTTATGTATTTATCCATTTGGTTGTGAGTGCAGTGCGCCTGCAAAGAGACTCTGCCCACACACTCTTCTGATTGGCTGTGATTTGCGATTGATTTGTTGTTTCGCATCTGGTGTGGACAGACAAACTGCTTGTTGCTGGAATCTTATTGTATTGTGTCCAGTTAGGAAACTTCGCTACTACTGAGCAGATGTTTTTTATGTACTTATCTTATTTTAGGGCCAGTCTCTCTTTGCAGCAGCTTCACATTGAATATTAAAATGTTTGTGAACTCACTCGGAAGCGTCTCTGGACTGTAGTGAAACTTGTCGTTGCACATGTTCCCCTCACAGCAGCAGAAGAAGACGTCAGGATTCTCCTTACGCTCCACACACTCGCTGCTGCACACACACACACAGAGAACGTGTTTTCATCATCTGAGCACTACAAATCATACACAACATGGAAATACACGAAACGCATGCAAGCATGCACCTGTCGTAGCAGTTGACGTCATCGAGCCAGCAGCCCTGCTTGACCATCTCGATGGTTCCTGAGCGGTTCTTCCAGGTGGAGAAACAGTGTCGTCGTTTGTCCTTTTCTCCATAACATGACTCAATTCCGCTCTGGTTCGTCCCCTCCTTTTCCCAGCTGGCGTTATAAAACGCACACTCCTGCGTCTCCGAGCGCCCGAGTATTGCACCTGGCACAGAAATATATTTTACATGTTGTCCATGTGAGGTCATTTAAAACCTCATTGCATATAAAATCTAAAGGTAGAAATGAAGCAGGTAGTCAAGTTAAAATTATTTATTAAAAGGATTTGCAACAAAAATTATGTAACAAACACGATAAATGTAACCAAGAGCTGAGCACGTCGAATAGCACTTCTGATTTCAATAGCTGGATGTCTAACAGCACAATACTCCAATAATCATAATAATAAAACACATAAGATACAAATTTAGGATCAAATTGTCAATTTTTTTAAATTTAAGTTTTTCAAAATGCATTCTGGGATTTCTTTCTTCATGAGGGATATATGCAATGCTGCATTAGAATTTGGCCAGAAGGTGTCTTAAATTTATTGTATTTATATTTTATAATAATATTGCAAGTCTGAGATGATATTATAATATATAAAATGAAATTTAAGTTGTTATTCACTTATAAGACTTTCTAAACTTTGGGTGAATTACTACTTTAAGAGCCAGTGAAAGCTTTAATGGTCTGTTTATATTAAACACACTAGCCTTCAAATATTAGGGGTCAGTAAGATTGCTTAAAGTTTCTGTTAAAAGTCTCTTCTGCTCACCAAGGCTGCATTTATTTGATCAAAAATACAGTAAAACAATATTATTCCCTTGTAAGATAGCTTATTTCTATGTGAATATATACAAACCCGATTCCAAAAAAGTTGGGACACTGTACAAATTGTGAATAAAAAAGGAATGCAATAATTTACAAATCTCATAAACTTATATTTTATTCACAATAGAATATAGATAACATATCAAATGTTGAAAGTGAGACATTTTGAAATGTCATGTCAAATATTGGATCATTTTGGATTTCATGAGAGCTACACATTCCAAAAAAGTTGGGACTGGTAGCAATAAGAGGCCGGAAAAGTTAAATGTACATATAAGGAACAGCTGGAGGACCAATTTGCAACTTATTAGGTCAACTGGCAACATGATTGGGTATAAAAAGAGCCTCTCAGAGTGGCAGTGTCTCTCAGAAGTCAAGACGGGCAGAGGATCACCAATTCCCCCAATGCTGCGGCGAAAAATAGTGGAGCAATATCAGAAAGGAGTTTCTCAGAGAAAAATTGCAAAGAGTTTGAAGTTATCATCATCTACAGTGCATAATATCATCCAAAGATTCAGAGAATCTGGAACAATCTCTGTGCGTAAGGGTCAAGGCCGGAAAACCATACTGGATGCCCGTGTTCTTCGGGCCCTTAGACGGCACTGCATCACATACAGGAATGCTACTGTAATGGAAATCACAACATGGGCTCAGGAATACTTCCAGAAAACATTGTCGGTGAACACAATCCACCATGCCATTCGCCGTTGCCGGCTAAAACTATAGGTCAAAAAAGAAGCCATATCTAAACATGATCCAGAAGCGCAGGCGTTTTCTCTAGGCCAAGGCTCATTTAAAATGGACTGTGGCAAAGTGGAAAACTGTTCTGTGGTCAGACGAATCAAAATTTGAAGTTCTTTTTGGAAAACTGGGACGCCATGTCATCCGGACTAAAGAGGACAAGGACAACCCAAATTGTTATCAGCGCTCAGTTCAGAAGCCTGCATCTCTGATGGTATTGGGTTGCATGAGTGCGTGTGGCATGGGCAGCTTACACATCTGGAAAGGCACCATCAATGCTGAAAGGTATATCCAAGTTCTAGAACAACATATGCTCCCATCCAGACGTCATCTCTTTCAGGGAAGACCTTGCATTTTCCAACATGACAATGCCAGACCACATACTGCATCAATTACAACATCATGGCTGCGTAGAAGAAGGATCCGGGTACTGAAATGGCCAGCCTGCAGTCCAGATCTTTCACCCATAGAAAACATTTGGCGCATCATAAAGAGGAAGATGCGACAAAGAAGACCTAAGACAGTTGAGCAACTAGAAGCCTGTATTAGACAAGAATGGGACAACATTCCTATTCCTAAACTTGAGCAACTTGTCTCCTCAGTCCCCAGACGTTTGCAGACTGTTGTAAAAAGAAGAGGGGATGCCACACAGTGGTAAACATGGCCTTGTCCCAACTTTTTTGAGATGTGTTGATGCCATGAAATTTAAAATCAACTTATTTTTCCCTTAAAATGATATATTTTCTCAGTTTAAACATTTGATATGTCATCTATGTTGTATTCTGAATAAAATATTGAAATTTGAAACTTCCACATCATTGCATTCCTTTTTTATTCACAATTTGTACAGTGTCCCAACTTTTTTGGAATCGGGTTTGTAGTAAAGTGTAATTTATTCCTGTGATCAAAGCTGAATTTTCAGCATCATTACTCCAGTCTTCAGTGTCACATGATCCTTCAGAAATCATTCTAATATGATGATTTGCTGCTCAACAAACATTTATGATTATTATCAATGTGAAAACAGTTGTACTGCTTCAGATTTCTGTGGAAACCGTCATACATTTTATTCTTCAGGATTCTTTGATGAATAGAAAGTTCAAAAGAACAACATTTATTTGAAGTAGAATCTTCTGTAACATTATAAATGTCTTGACTGTCACTTTTGATCAATTGAATGCATTGTTACTGAATAAAAGTATTAATTTATTTTTTAAACAAATTATTAACCTCAAACTTTTGAATGGTTGTGTACAGTGCACAGGGAAAAGTGTGTGTGTGTGTGTGTGTGTGTGTGTGTGTGTGTGTGTGTGTGTGTGTGTGTGTGTCAGGGAAAGGGCTTGTATTTCGTCCACAACAGCTCATTGAAGGGAAGGAATGCTAGAAAGGCGACGCATGGAGCAATCTGACATTTCTGCTGACAGACGTCTTTAACCTCTCTCAATAATTCAACACGCTGAACAGATTTCCATTCACTTCAGCCCACTGAACATTCACAGAATTCCACGTAAGTGTCGCTGAGACACAAACATTAAAAGCCTTCATCAGGCTGCTGGGCAGAGACGGCATGATTATGAAATAATTATGAGCGTTCAGAGTAATAGTCGACTTACTTTCATAAATCACAGGATTTAAAGGCCGACAGGCACTGATCTCTCTCACGATCTTATCGAGCTTGTTCAGTTCTCAGCCGGTGGAAATATTTCATTCCTAAATGTCAAATGTCACTTTCATTCTTCTGGAGTCACGTGTGACTTTGGAGAGTCTGAATGGTGTGTTTGTGCATGAAGTCTCAACATGTGTCTGCTTTCTCATTAAGGCTCATATATATTGTATAATCCCCAGCAGATCATATTCATACATTTTACACCTGTCCTAAATTGTATTCATTCTGGTTGTCTCTTTTGATACATTGTTAAAAATATATAATAAAAAAAAAAAATCAAACACATCACCATGTTTACAGAGCTGTTATCCTGTATTTGCCCTAGTAATGTTAACAAAACATCTGCAGAATAATCACTGAATCCTCCTATAATCCTCCAATAAAAGTTATTTGACTTCTTGTGTGTGTGTGTGTGTGTATATATATATATACACACACACACACACACACACACACACACACACACACACACACACACACACACACCCAAACATCATACTATTACCAGCAGAGGGCGTTAATGCTCAACCAACTAACACATTACAAGCGTTGGGTCATTCACATAATTAAGGTGCAAAGATAATTAAACTAAGACAGACCTGTTACAGTGAAATACCCAGTTGCTCCTGCTCTGGCCACAGAAATATCATCATGGACACTCAAATAATGTATACATACATAAAATTGTTTCTTCGGTGTAAAAAGATGTTGATATTAACTCTTTGCTTTCAGCATATATACTCTGCAAAAAAAAACAAAAAAAAAAGAAACGTTCTCCCACTTTCAAACTGCTTTTTTTCTTAGCAAATTTCTTATTTTGTGTAAATATAATTGTGTATGTATGTGTGTGTGTGTGTGTATATATATATATATATATATATATATATTTACAGTGGGTACGGAAAGTATTCAGACCCCCTTAAATTTTTTACTCTTTGTTATATTGCAGCCATTTGCTAAAATCATTTAAGTTCATTTTTTTTCCTCATTAATGTACACACAGCACCCCATATTGACAGAAAAACACAGAATTGTTGACATTTTTGCAGATTTATTAAAAAAGAAAAACTGAAATATCACATGGTCCTAAGTATTCAGACCCTTTGCTCAGTATTTAGTAGAAGCACCCTTTTGACCTAATACAGCCATGAGTCTTTTTGGGAAAGATGCAACAAGTTTTTCACACCTGGATTTGGGGATCCTCTGCCATTCCTCCTTGCAGATCCTCTCCAGTTCTGTCAGGTTGGATGGTAAACGTTGGTGGACAGCCATTTTTAGGTCTCTCCAGAGATGCTCAATTGGGTTTAAGTCAGGGCTCTGGCTGGGCCATTCAAGAACAGTCACGGAGTTGTTGTGAAGCCACTCCTTCGTTATTTTAGCTGTGTGCTTAGGGTCATTGTCTTGTTGGAAGGTAAACCTTCGGCCCAGTCTGAGGTCCTGAGCACTCTGGAGAAGGTTTTCGTCCAGGATATCCCTGTACTTGGCCGCATTCATCTTTCCCTCGATTGCAACCAGTCGTCCTGTCCCTGCAGCTGAAAAACACCCCCACAGCATGATGCTGCCACCACCATGCTTCACTGTTGGGACTGTATTGGACAGGTGCTGAGCAGTGCCTGGTTTTCTCCACACATACCGCTTAGAATTAAGGCCAAAAAGTTCTATCTTGGTCTCATCAGACCAGAGAATCTTATTTCTCACCATCTTGGAGTCCTTCCATGCTGGCTTTCATGTGTCTTGCACTGAGGAGAGGCTTCCGTCGGGCCACTCTGCCATAAAGCCCCGACTGGTGGAGGGCTGCAGTGATGGTTGACTTTCTACAACTTTCTTCCATCTCCCGACTGCATCTCTGGAGCTCAGCCACAGTGATCTTTGGGTTCTTCTTTACCTCTCTCACCAAGGCTCTTCTCCCCCGATAGCTCAGTTTGGCCGGACGGCCAGCTCTAGGAAGGGTTCTGGTCGTCCCAAACGTCTTCCATTTAAGGATTATGGAGGCCACTGTGCTCTTAGGAACCTTAAGTGCAGCAGAAACTTTTTTGTAACCTTGGCCAGATCTGTGCCTTGCCACAATTCTGTCTCTGAGCTCTTCAGGCAGTTCCTTTGACCTCATGATTCTCATTTGCTCTGACATGCACTGTGAGCTGTAAGGTCTTATATAGACAGGTGTGTGGCTTTCCTAATCAAGTCCAATCAGTATAATCAAACACAGCTGGACTCAAATGAAGGTGTAGAACCATCTCAAGGATGATCAGAAGAAATGGACAGCACCTGAGTTAAATATGTGAGTGTCACAGCAAAGGGTCTGAATACTTAGGACCATGTGATATTTCAGTTTTTCTTTTTTAATAAATCAGCAAAAATGTCAACAATTCTGTGTTTTTCTGTCAATATGGGGTGCTGTGTGTACATTAATGAGGAAAAAAAAATGAACTTAAATGATTTTAGCAAATGGCTGCAATATAACAAAGAGTGAAAAACTTAAGGGGGTCTGAATACTTTCCGTACCCACTGTACATACACAAATATTTAAATTGACTCGTAGCCGTGCGATATGGCTGTATATCAGCACGCTATGATTACCTACGGCCAAACCAGAGCCGTGCTGATATACAGCCATATTGCACGGCTACGATATCACTCATATATATATATATATATATATATATATACACACATACCTGTATGTGTGTGTCTGTGTATGTATATGTCAAGTCAAGTCACCTTTATTCATATAGCACTTCTTACAAAGCAGCTTTACAGTGATAACAGGAAAATAATGTAACAATGTTTGTTTTGGCTGTACAGCAGCTATAGAAAATATTGATTCATTTGCTTTGTAAAAATCATTAGTTATTAATTTAGTTAAATTATCTATACAGCAGCTCTGGAGAAAACAGTGAAGTCATTGTCCAGCTCAGTTCAGTTCACATACAATGGTGTCAATGCAGTCAGATCAGTAATATTGTTGAATATTAAGTGTCCCCTTGTATGTCTATATTGTAGGCACCGCACACACACACACATATGTGCCATAGAAAGACTTTTTTTTTTTTTTTAACCAACTAATCTGCTCAAATTTACCCACAGTGACACACAGGAACAACAGAAGCAAGTGGAAACACACCTGGACCTGATGAGACCCCAATACAAGGTCTTGACATATATTTTTAATGTACTGCATGGAATGGTGCCAGAATATTTGGTTGAGCTTATTAAGCCATATAATTCAAATCTAATGCTGAGATCCTCAAATAAATTATTATTAACGATCCCAAGAGTGCAACTTAAATCTAAGGGTGACCGAGCTTTTGCTGTTGCTGGCCCAAGATTATGGAACAACCTGCCTTTCATGGTTAGATTGTCCCGTACGCTAAGTACCATCAAGAGCCACTTAAAGTCATACCTGTTCTCTCTAGCATTTTAACCTTTTATTGGATGTTTTATCATTAATGTTGTTGTTTGTTTGTTTTTATTTATTTATTATATTATTACTTTATTTACTTGTAATGTACAGCACTTTGTAGTTACTGTGTTACTGTTTACTATAAATAAATAAATAAATACAAATACATCATACTGGCACTGTGGGTCTTAATTTTTAATTAAAAATTAAATTAATGTGTATAATAATTCAATGTAAATTTTGTCTGAAATGAATAAGTAAAAAAAAAATATATATATATAAAAAATAAAATAAAAATGTGCAACAGTAACAGCGACTCTTCAGCTTGGAAAGATGCGGAGGCTGAAGCGCAGGCTTCATCTCTGAATGGAGCGCTCGTACTCTCAGTAATGAGCTAATGAGGCGGGACAGCAGGCCTGCTGGGACAGACGTGTAAATCAAAGGCCAGTGCAGGAGGGGCCGCTCAAATCTAAAAGAACTACTGCAGGAAATCACAGAGAGCCAAATCCAATACACAAAATCAATAACCTCCCTCAGACGCTGAGCATAGTGTAAAATCAGCACTAAAACCCAATGCGGATTCACAACCTCCTGGAATAACTGAGGATACAAATGAGTGTAAAATGGTAGAGAGCAACACCTCATCATCTACAGAGAGCCGGACACCTACAGAAGAATCTCTAAAGACCTGAAGTACAGGAAGAGCTTCCATAGAGAAACAAACAAAAGTCATGCAAAACTACTTAAAGTTGAACCTCTTTAATCTAAATGACTTAAATACCATAAGCAATATCATACAAGCAAGAGTGCCATTGTTCTACATGAATACATATATAGTGTGTGTCATCATCAGTCAATCTAATGAGTAAAATGAAAATTGAAAATGTTACCTAATTAATATTCAGAAGCATTTATTACTAAAAATTTCATAATAAGGATATAAGCATACTACTAAGGATGTAAAGCAGAGCCAATGTATCTGTTACAATCTCAAAATTATTTGTATCTATTCGGATAAATCCGCAAATTGGCAGGGCTTTAAGCTGAAGCTTGTGATTACATGAGAAGCCCGTTTTAAAAGAAGTTTTGCTCCCTTCGTAGTTTTCATTTAACAAATATGCCTGGTATAGCTAATAAAATATTTAATTTTTAATAATTAAATTAAAACAATAATACTAAATGTTAAATAAAAGGCAAACAAATCTTTATTTATTTTATTATTATCATTATTATTAATAATAATAATAATAATAATAATAATAATAATAATTACCAGAAGAACTTTGTGTACAGAGTTATGTCCGGACAATCATCCCACAACCTCAAAGAGGACTCTATATAAAATAGCTGATTAAAGAACATGGAAGTTCAAAGAAAATATTCAGAGGTTGTAAACTGCTAAAACAACTTTTATTGCATACAAATGCAAATCTGAACAAATTATAATACCTAAATGCTTGAAGAGAGTGAGAGAAACACATCATATTGTACAAGGGTTAAAATACAGTAGTCAACATCTGAAGTGGATCAAAAAAGTTCATCAAAGTTGTCATAAGAACTAAGTTGTCCTAAGAAGAAGGTTTTAGGACAACTTTGATGAAAGGTTTTGATCCACTTCAAATGTTGACTACTATTTTTAAATAGACATAACAAGTAGTAGAAAATGTGTGATGTAGTATTTTAGTTGATGAAAGCCCTGATTTCTGAGAGAAGCACAGAGAAAGCATCGCGGCAGTTTGATGGTGTTCTGCTCATTTCATTCATAAAGTTTACACTCGTTTACTCATTACTGCGTAGTGATTTTAGAGGTTTATGTATAATATCACGCTATATATTCAGGGCTCACCTGTTCTCAAGCAAACACAAGGAGTGAGGAGTCTGCCGAATATATTTCCTATTATCCAGTAGAATTTGTTTTGAAGCCATTATCCGTGTCTTTCTGAATAAGGTATTTTCATTGCTCTTTTGAAATAAAAGTTCAGGCTGATGTGGACTCCACAATGGACCAGTAAAAGACTGCAAGAACTGAAGCTGGCCCTGGCAAACTCATAACTTTAAGAACTTGCTGCCCAATCGACCAAGACCATTACTGAAACTAAGGTTAAAAAAAAACATCCTGTGCAGAAATCTTCAGTTATAACGTCTCAATCCCAAGCTCATTAACATATGACTGCCAACATTTACATATCACATATACATATAAATATGGAGGTTAGCCAATCAGAAGTCTTACAGGAACAGTAGCAAAAACAGCCTGTTTAACTGACCTTAGAGAAACAAGCTCTAAGGTCAGCACTGCCGTCAGAATTTTGTGTTTAAACACCAGTTTAAGAGGTAGCTCTGTATATTTCTATGGCATGTCGAAGAGTAATTAACTGGTGAAGTGAATTTACTTATTGCAGAGTTAACGAAAGTTATCATGAATGTTTGAAATTGAAGTGGAAGATTTTAAAATGAACAGTTCATTCATAAATCATTCATAAATAAGATTGTACCTTCATGCCGTACACACTGATATGAATTAGTGCTCATGAAACTCCAAGAGACAACATGGTCATTAAAAATATCTCTGTATCGCCCCGACAGCCATCGTCTCGTGTCTTTCACTCACTGCGTTACAATTTCAGTCAGCAGATTTTCACAGCTGAAACGCTTTACAGAATACGTGTCAAACTATTAGTTTATTAATTCCATGCTAAACAATTTTACCTACATTAAGCATTTTAAAAGATGAATTTCAAAAAGTACAAGACTATTTTCCTTGAATGTCATGAAATTGCATGTACAGTACATGTAGAATAATATGAGCGATCAGAGCTTGAAATTTCATGTCATTTACAAGTTTTAACAAATTATTAACAAACTGTAACCTAAAAATAAGTATTATAAGAAACTCACATTTTATTCGGCAACACAAATGACATTTCCATACATCAAACTGAAATTGTGAAATGATTATGTGCTTAAAAAAAAAAAAAAAAGGAAAGTTGCAAAGAAGTTGCTAACAAGGACTACAGCTACTACAAAGATGTGAGTTTAGGTGCTTCACAGATCAGACAACTGTTGTAGTCCTTACATCCAGCTTTCGTTTTTAACGTTTGAGGTTTGAATGTGTGTAGTTTATGTTGTGCAGTAACACTGACACAGAAAACAGGAGAAACATTGTGTGACAACAACCCAGTTAGAATACTTTTCAATCCACAAAACACAAACATTTACCATGGATTTACTGTAGTAAAACTAACTGTAAACATGGTAGAAATGTGGGATATTCCTATCAAATTTTATTATTACTGTAGACATGTATTAAATGTATTAAAGGAGTAATAAAATATAGGGCAAATTACAGAAGCCTTTAAGCTAGCAGTTTTGTACATATTATATTTATTGTATTTATTCTAAATGTGTTGTAACTTGATAGGCCAAATACAATAAAGCCATTCTGGATACTATAGAAACCATATTGTTACCTTTTTTTTTAACCATGGTAGTGAGGTGCCATGTGTAGTTTTACCTGTGGTTATCATGATCTAAATGTATGATACTATGAAAAACCAGTGGTTAATTTTAATAACAGTATAGTTCTAACTCAGTAAGAATATTTAAATTTTACCCATAAAAAAAAAAAAAAAAAAATAGGTAGCCGGCCCCCAGGCATGTCCACATCGAATCTGGCCCCCTTTATTAAAAAAAAAATAAATAAATAAAAAATATTGGACAACCCTGCCATAGACCATATTTTACTTATTGAAATATAGCAAACAGAGGACCAAAGCACACACATCACCGGCAAAAAATGCTAAGGATTAGATGCTTGACAAAAGAAATAATAAAAAACAGAAAAAAAAGTCGGCACACCAAGGCTCCAAAAATGCAAAAAAATTTTAATAGTGGACTGGAGTAACGTTTCATCTGACGAAGAGCCTGCATGCTCGAAACATTACTCTTGTGTGAAATATAGAAATCTGCTATTCCAAAAGCCCAGAGGAAATTCCTGAGGGAAGCCATGCTGAATTAGCCTTCTGGGTTGGCCGACAAATTGACGTCATGGCTGAACAGCTCTATTTTTTTTTTTTTTTTTTTTTTTTTAGTTATATTTTGGGCATTTTTGCCTGTATTGGAAGGGTCAGTCAAGGGGAGACAGCAATGCACAGGGGAGGTGAGAGGGACACAGGATCGGGAAAAGACCAGGAGCCGGGCCTCGAAGTCACGCTGTATGTTGGAGCTCTGCCCACAAGGCTATAGCTACAGCTCTATTGTAAGGGTCAGGATGGAAAATGGCCATGAAAAAATAAGTTACAACTTTTTTTAGTGCAAAAAAACTTGACTGACATTATAAGTGAAGTTAGAATGTGAAACTATTATGACTTCAGGTTTACTGCCCCATATTTACATTCACAGAAAAGCACGGCTCCCTGATCATATTTTACTGTCTTGCTTTGAGTTTCAGTTCATTCAAATTCTGTCTTCTCCAGTTTCTCTGCAGATTCATCAAAAGAAATGCTTTGAGAGTCTATAACTCCTCAGTCTGCCAGAGTTTTGCCTTCCTGCTCTGGACACATTGGAGCCAGAGCGGCTGGACGGAGAGGCACATCTGTCTGAAACACAACCACCAACCAACGCCACCCACATGCTGGGCGAGAGAGACGCCGCCCATCTGCGCTAGATGAGCGAAAGAACAACTACTACGACTCCCACACAAGTGTTCTACAAAAGATACTGTTATTTCACCTGATCATCTGTTAAACAGTATCACTGCAGGACTCAAATGTGGGTAAACTTCACCTGAAAACTTTCAACAACAAATAAGAAATTATATTTTGAAGCTTAATGCTGAAAATAATAATGTCACAATTAAAAAAAAAATCCTTGTTCTAAAAATAGGCTTTTTTATGCAATATATTTTGCCTCTGATCAGCACCGAGCTGCTCTCAGAGTCGTGCGTGAGGTTTGCTGGACTGCTGGAGGGATTTGCTCGGCGACTGTAACCTTGGCATAAGTCTGCGTGAGCCTACAGGCTTATGTTAAAGAGGATGAGGGCTGCTGTAGACCTTTGACCTATTTCAGGGCTGGTGGAGCGAGGAGAAAGACAGAAAGAGAGGGCTGGAGTTAACTAGAATACAGTAAACTCCTTCACCTGTCACTTCTGATCGCTTCTGCACGTCACTAACGTCACCGTGTTTTCAGACAGGTTTCCCAGACATTCCCCCTGCTAAAACAAACTGAGTTATATTTTGAAAGTGCCAGAAAGACATTACTCTGACATTACAATACAAGAGTCATTTGTACTAATGACAGATCATATAGAAATATATATCAGTAAAATCTGCAGATATCAGTATCAGATACTGAAAAACACACATCAGCTGACCACTAATTTTATATATTACAAAAGTGACAAAATTCACCTTTAAAACACAAAAGCAAAACACACATTTGTGGAACTCTATAATCCAGTGCAGCAGAAAGTCAAAGCATACTGGTCTTTAATGGCATTAGTCTTATTCTGGCGTCAGACTCTGTAACCTTGAGCAGAGAAGCGTTCGCACACCCTGTAAAAAGACCAATATAGTGGCTAATCTGAGAGACATCTGACCAAAGCCAGGCCGATTCTCAGCTGATATTTAGAGGAGCAGAGACCATGTTTCTGCCCTTATCTGTGACCCTACAACTCATCTGCCACAAACCATGTTGTTCTCATCATCTAGACTCTTTATCTCTTTCTACAGGTAAGACTACACCTCTTCAGAGCATCATCAGGTGCTGCAGACGTGGGTTTTAGTGGATGGGCTGATCACAAGAAAAAGCTCCACCCACTTTGCTAAAAAGTCAATGAAAAACAAAATTCCAACAATTCAGCCACATCATGTTTTGAAAGAAATAAAGAGGTTTTCAGGATAAAGACGTTTTCAAGGCTAATAACAGGACAAACACTCATGATGAACATATGAATAGCGAAAACATCATACAGGATGGAACTGAGTAGATTAAAATGTCTGAATTATTCAAAGGAAATCTGTGTCTTTAATTTTGCAAATCTACCCAATCAGAAATGTTGCATCTCAAACTCAGAATAAGTTAATCCTGATTGGCTGTTTATCAGGGGCACGTTCAAGCTCAAACCGGTGCGCAACGTTTTGATACGGTTTCCGGGTTGAACGACATGTTTCCTGGAAACGGTGTGCAACGGGGTTTGAGATACGTTTTCTCTTGTTTGGTGGGTGTGTCAAAAATGTCAGCCCAATCAGCAGCAACATGTATATAAACCACGCGGTATTAAAGAGACAGCTCGCACAATGGGTTCAAGTAAAGTCGTTTACAAATGTGTCCCCTGCAGCTCGGTATACGCAACAATTGAAGATATTAGAAGACATGTTTGTCGTAAGAGTTTTATAGTAAAAATATAGCATATCACTTCTTCAAAAAGAACGGCCTTCTTGGCTGCCGTAGTTGCAACTCTTTCGTCATCAGAACAGGGTGTTCAACGCACCACCGTTTCCATTTAAAAAAAGTTTTGCAACGTTTTGTCGGGGCTGAACACAGCCCAGATGTTGCATGTCAATGCAGATTCTTTATGTAGGACTAAATAATTCAAACAATTACAGTATGTCTACAAAAGTGACAGTAAAGGCATTTCTTTTCTTTTGAACTTTCTATTCATCAAAGAATCCTGAAAAATGAAAAACTGAAGCAGCACAACTGTTTTCAAAATTAATAATAATCATAAATGTTTCTTGATCAGCAAATCATCATATTAGAATGATTTCTGAAGGATCATGTGACACTGAAGACTGGAGTAATGATGCTGAAAATTCAGCTTTGATCACAGGAATAAATTACACTTACTAAATAGCTGTTTTACATTGGAATAATATTTCACTGTTTTTACTGTATTTTTGATCAAATAAATGCAGCCTTGGTGAGCAGAAGAGACTTCTTTATCTAGATAGACTTCTATGGATACTTTCTGTATGACATGTAGCCCATCAGAATGAACAGTCATTTTACTAACAAAATGGGATTCAATATTTAAATCAAAAGGCCAAAATATAAATGCTCTTTAGACCAAATATTGCAGGGAATATACACACTTCAAGTTATTTTAAAAATCCTTATTGACTAACCAGAAAAATCATGGTCAGGTATGGGAACTATAAGAGACCTTTGTTTGAGAACTGCACAATCATAGTGGACCTCATAAACACCAGCTACACTTCAGTAAGATGTTACACACAGAAACACACACGGCAGTAACAAGCAGCTCCTTGTGTCACTTGCAAAAGCTTTAAATTAATCCGATACAGCCTGAGAAAGCATGTTACACACAATCCATGACAAAATGCGTGTTTGTCAACGGGCTGTAGCTGTGCAATTTATTACATAAAATTACACAAGACATAACGCAGAAATGTCTGCCTACCTGATGAACAGGAGACGAGGAATATGGCCAAGGCCAGTTTGGTGCCTGTCCTCATTTTCAGTGCAGATTCTTGTACTGTAATAAATCCCAAGCTGATAATCCGCTCCCTCTAAAATTAATGTTTTAATATTGCCAAAAGCATTTATTTGTGAGCAAACAGGTCCGGATCAATGTGTAAGTCTGTAAGAGAGGTTTAGTGTTTGAGAGATTTGACAAATCCTCAGCCTGGAGGTCAGTGCGCGTGTTTGTGTTTGCATAGATGAAATATCAAACATTAATACAACCATACTGTATTATAAATCAAAGTGTGGTGGCCTGAGACAGCAGCTTGTCCACTACACACTAGAAACATGTCCTGAAACTTATTGATCAGTAAATTGATCACTCTCATCACATACAGAAACAGCGCTCATTTTGAGTTTATTGCCACATGCATGGCGAAAATTCCCATCCATGATTCGTTCAAGTTCAAAAACATCCCGAGATGATCTTCTGCTTCTTTTAAATGATTAGAATAAATTTAGATTTATATAATCATAGTCATGATCTTCATTCCAGAACACACAAATATAAATCCAGTTCAAGGGTTTATATTAGGATCCAAAAAACAGGAACATCTACATCAAATAAAAATAGTGTAGGCTATATCATAGTGTCGGATAAACTATATTCCCCCGTAAAATCCTAATGCTCCTCTGAAACGCGTTTTTCGTCCGGATGATCCCGGATCAGTAGATCAGCTGATCGCAGTTCAGATCATATCAGCTCCGTTTCTATCTCGTTAAATCTTCTATATGAGCTGGAAAAAACCCTCAGATGTGTCTATATATTCTCTCATGTTTTCCTGAACACAACATGGCGTACAGCGCGAGTGTTTTGGTTTTTTGCTCTCCTCCACTCCTCCTCCTTTCATCCACTCCTCCTCCTCCTCCTCTTTTCCATACCATCGTTGAACAGCAAATGTTTCCAGCTCGAGATTGTTCAGGAGGCGTTATTCCGGCAGGAGGCGCTTGGTGGCCCAATATGCCGCATTCCTCTTGGGCAAAATTCACGTCTCGTGACGGTTTTTGTCTTACTGCAATCATATAATAACTAACACGTGTAATCTATTATTTACGTTCTTTGCAAGGATTGGTAGGTGGCATGCGCATGAAATCTACACTCCGCCATCACTGTAAAATGATTTTTTATAAACGACTACCTAGTAATCACAAACGACTGTGATTGGTCCAAACGTACCTGCGCTGAGAAAAGTATCAGGCATCATGTGACAGCGCCGTCTGCTTCAGCAGCGATCTGGACAATAGTTCACACATAAATAATGATACTGAAATATCTTAATAGGCACTAAATTCAAAACACACAGCGAAGAAATAAAACAGAAGAAATATAATTTAGACCCAGGTTGTCTCCACCCACTTTAAACACTTTAAACACTTTCGTACCATTCTGCTGGTTTATTCCATTTCTAAGCTTCCACACCAAACACTGAAAACAGGCATTTGATTGACAGCTCAAGTGGAAAGAAAGGAGGTAAGCACCAACTCGTATTACGACAAGTCCCGCCCTTAACCCGATGACTCGTTGTTATGGACGGCTCAGCTGTCCAATAGAAGACCACTTGTAAATTGCTCAGACCAATCAGAGCAAAGATTGATCAGGTGACCCGGGGCTTGTCAGGTGGTTTAAAAAAAAAAAAATAAAAAAAAAAATCAGTTTTGTCCAGTTCAGCTTTATTGGCAGTAGAACATCATTGCGAAAGCAATGCAGAGCATTTTTAAACAAAACAAACAAACACTATTTACTTTGAAAATTGATATAATTCTAAAGCAGTTCCTCGGGATACTGTGAATGGAAACATTATGCTGCCCATGTTACTCATTTCACAAATTAATTTCTTTATAAACGTGTTAATAGTTCTGATTAAACATCAAACTGGACACGTGGAGCATATTCTGTCTATTAGCGCTGATTTTATTTTATTTTATTTATAAATCTATTATCAGTCAACATGATTAATTAATATTAGGATTTTGTTAATTTAATCATTAATAAATAATTCATCAATAATTCATTTGGCTCCTTCAGAACAATAACAGTAATGCTACCAAATCTCAAAAGTAAGATTTATATTTAGAAATATTAAATTATGATTATAGGGTAATACTGACAAAAGGATTTTGAAATGCTGACACATTTGCAAAATTTAAAAAGTGATGATCATCAGAGAATATTTCACAACATACATTTCCTCAGTACCGAGAAAACTTGAGAAAGAGTGATTGTTTTTAAAGCTTCACCCAGAATAATAATTCAGTCGGTCTGAGTCTCTTCTGTGGAAGAGAAAAGTCTCGGCTCAACTTCTCAATATAAGGAAAGAGAACGAAGACTGAGTCTGTCAAGCTTTAAAATAGAAAAAAAAAGCACCAAAAGTATAAAAGTTGTCCATACAACTAGTGCAGTAAAATCCAGTTCCACTAGAGTGGAACATTTTCAGTTAATAACAACTTGCATTTGGGTCTGTTTCTCACAAAAACATCATATGACTGCAGAAGACTTGAGATATAGTCCCTTTTACGTAAAAGAGCAGTTCAAAAAATTACAACTGATGCTCCACAGAAGAAAGAAAGTCATACAGGTTTGGACATGATGATTTCAGAATGATCATTTTAGGGTGAACTAATCCTTTAACGATGAAGATTAGATCAGTTACAACTACACCTTCGATAAATAATCTCAAATAAACGGTCTAAACTTGTTTTAAGTGTGTATTTTAGGCAGAGATTGGAATATGATAGGAGCACATTTTTAGTTAGATTATAACTTTGCCTGAGTTATTATATTTTTTTAAGAAATACATATATAAAAAATAAACTACTGCTCAAAAGTTTTGACACACTTGACTGAATTTGTTTTTCTTATCTTAAAATGTTTTTAATCTAAGACATCTACTTTAATACATAGAATAGTTTTGTAGACAAATATAAATTGCATAAATGTATGAATGAATCACTAATGTGAATTTTGTTGAATTTTGAATTTTGTTGAATTTTGTTTTAAAATGGCAATAAAAACATTTTAATGGATAGTAAGGAGAAGCAGCCAACAAGTGCTCAGCACTCCTTTAATACCAGTAACAATAATAAAAACATGAGATTGTTAGGTAGTTTTGAACAAAAAAAAGTGAAAATACAGATTTTATGTGAGTGTTTTTATAAGTTTTTTTTTAGCTGTTGAAATAAAACAAGGTGCCAGAACCACTTGGCCTGAACTGTAGATATTTCTGTGAGGAATATTATACAGCGCTGACAGACGGGCAGGGACTGGGGTTATTTCTGATGTGTGTTTGTGTTTAACGGCGCAGGATTATGAACGACACTCCTAAAATCAGCGAGGTTAAATAGTTCACAGCTGATTTTGATGGATGGTGTGTGTAGGGCGATAAATCGGAAACACACACAAACACACACACACACACACACACACACACACACACACACACACACACACACACACACACTCAGTGATCCACATTTATCCCTCACAGGAGGTCTGGCGCTCTTAACATTAAGTCCACTGGGATGCTGTATTGTCAGTGGATATTTGTCATGTACTTTTAGTGTGCAGTTATGGGAGTGTTTTCATGAAGGTCATGAATCTATCCATTTCTGCAGGATTAAACGGCTGTAACATGAATAATGAGCCACACACTGTACATGTCGGCTACGTGTTTACTGTTCACTCATAAATCTGGTCAACACTGCTCTGAACCTAACAATACACTCCAGTGCCGAGGCTACATAAGGGTCAGGCTGGCACCGGCCCACTCAGACTGACGGCTGGTCCACCCAATCAAATGAGACACAAAATTATTTCAGCAGGTTAGAGTGAGAAAATCATACGCTGGTCTCAAATTCGTGACCAGGGCTAAGCCTCAGTTTTTCATGAAACTGTTGGCTGACAATAAATCGCATTTAATTATAATTATATAATTATATAAATTATATAAATATTTCCTCTAACAGTACATTACTATGAGTAGAAAAAAGTAATAATTTAACTTTAAGGGTTAGTTCACCCAAAAATGAAATTTCTGTCATTAATTACTCACCCTCATGTCGTTCCACACCCATAAGACCTTCGTTCATCTTCAGAACACAAATTAAGATATTTTTGATGAAATCCGAGAGGTTTATGTCTCATCCATAGACAGCAATATAATCAAAACTTTCAAGGTCCAGAAAGGTACTAAACACATTTTTAAAACAGTTGTGTGACTGCAGTGATTCAATCTTAATGTTATGAAGAGATGAGAATATTTTTTGTGCGCAAAAACAAAACAAAATAATGACTTTATTCAACAATATCTTCTCTCCCATGTCAGTCTCCTACACTGTTGACGAAGGCTTCCGTGTTTATATCAGTTCATATTGAGATCTCTGACTTTTGATTGCTAACTTTGGTGTCTAAAACGCTGACCACATTTTGAGACATTATTGAAATCTCTGCTAAAAAGGAGACAATTTTATTTAACATATATATATATATTTATTTATTTATTTATTTTTTATGAGATAATCTAGAATGCCTTTACATGATTTAAAGTTAAAAAACACTTGATTTTTCTTATACTGGACAGTGCTGCAGAACCTCTGCCTGAAATGCTCTGTTTTAGTTCCTGCCTCTTTAAAGCCCGCCTTTCCGAAACGTCCAGTCTGCTCTGATTAGTCAGCTGGCCTGGTCTGTTGTGATTGGTCAACTGCTTAGAGTGTTTGTGGTAAATGTAACACCCCTTACCATAATCGTTTTTCAACTCCAGCGACTTCATGAGCAGACGTAAACAGTATTATATAGTAACTATAGTGTCGCTATTTAAAAGTCCATACAATGTTTTTTACTCTCATGGTGGGAAAAATGGTATAGAAACAATTTTCACCCAGAAACTGCTAGTAAATTTCACAAATAATTACAAAGAAATGGCAAGTAACACATTGAATTACACATTTCACATTTTGAAGTAGAAAGCTAGAATTACATAGTATTTTTTGTATTTTCTTGTAAAAAAAAATAAATAAAAAAAATACTCCAATAATCTTTGTTTTCTGCAGGTTAAGCAGATGTGTTGGTCTGACACAAGCCTCATGTTTGGAGGTCTGTACTGTGGCCATAATTAGCTTCACTCTTTAGATTAATGTGCCAGCTGGGACAAATGCCAATGCCTGCACCAGACAGAAGCCCGGCACGCACACACACACACACGCACACACACACATACGCACACACACACAGGTTTGTTTTTGTGAATTGTGGGGACATTCCATAGGCGTAATGGTTTTTATACTGTACAAACCATATTTTCTCTCCTCCTACACTACCCCTACCCCTAAACCTACCTATCACAGGAAACTGTGCACATTTTTACTTTCTCACAAAAACTCATTCTGTATGATTTACAAGCCTTTTGAAAAATGGGGACATGTGGTAATGTCCTCATAAGTCACCCTCTCTGTGTAATCCCTATGTCATACCCCTTTTCATTATACAAATTTGTGTCCTGATGTCACAAACACACACACACACACACACACACACACACACACACACTTTTCAGATGCACAGCTGTGACAGAGATGAGCTTTACACCCATAAACGCCTCTAACCACAAACAAATGAAATACACTGACCTTGACAGAAAGAGCAGGAGTGCGTCTCTGTACTAGAGATTTATGGGAGATGACGTTTTAAATGCTTTCTGGCATGTGTAACTAATGTATCAATTCCTGTTGAAGAAAAACACAAATGATGCTGATGAAAATCTCTGAAAATTGTAAAACCAAGTTAGGCTTGTTTGCCAAAGAACATCAATAAAACATTTTCTAAGTATAGTTTTATCCATTGCATGAGCTCTCATGATATAAACAAGGTCACAGATTTAATACTGAGCTTCATATTTTCATATTGTATGATGAAAACAGTGAAGGAGTGATTGATGTTCTCATGTGTGTTTAAGGGAGTATACACAGGAATCAGTGAGTTAACGGATACTCACACTGACCTCACTTTGCTTCCCTTCTGTTGACACATGGTACTTTCCATAAATAGGAAACACTTTGGTGTCCCATTACTTATTTTAAAGCAGGCACAAATCCCAATGTTTTCGATAGTAAAAATATTATATTAACTAAATTCTAATAAAATATTTACATACCAACTGTATGAATTAATTTAAATTTATTTTAAAGTGTATTGATTAATTTAGTTCTCTGTGGTAGATTTAAAAAAAAATTATTAATTAATTTAATTACTAAAAACATTGTTTATTTGAATCTGTACACATGTACATGAATGTTGAACACATCTCTTACCACACAATTTCCCGGTTACAAAAAAAGTGTATCATTCTTTAACATTGTAAATAAAAATTACAACATGTTCTCCAACCAGTATGACCATATAGGTCGTTTGTCACTTCCCTGAAATACGACCCATAGGAGCGTTCACTAAAGTGGCGCCCCTCTCGACAAATGGACACTTTCATTTTAATTCATGAAATACGACCAGTAGGAGCATTTGCTAAAGATGCGCCCCTCTCGACAACAGGACACTTTCATTTTAATGCATTGTTCCGTTTTATCTGCGTCATATTTCGGGTTTCGCGTAGCTTAATTGGCAGATGATTGCAATAACATTTTGCAATCATGTGATCGTGGGTTCGATCCCAGGGAACGCATGTGCTCATAAAGTGTATATGCACTATAAATCGCTAAGGGTAGGTTTAGCAGTGGGGTGGGTGTAATTGTTATTAAAAAATTAGTTTTGCTAAATGGAAATAGGAGAAATGGTGTAAAAACTCCATACATTGCATTTAAATGAACACGCATTTTGATTGGTAATGACAGTCATACGTCATTTCATGACGACAGACATAACATGACACTGTCATTATTTTTACGCCAGCTAGAGGGCGCATGACTTTAAAACATAAATATAGGTCGTAAAAAGGTGCTTGAAAAACGACCTATAGGGTCGTTTTTTGTTGGAGGACAGTCTCAGAGTTATTATACTAGCAAATGTGATTCAGTGTTTTTGAACAAAAATGAAAACGAATACATGAGTCATTCAGTCATTGTTTCAATCCGGTTCGACAAATATCATAAAGGTAGTCACTTTTATTCTTGAATTTAAATTTCTGATTAGGGGGAAGAAGTGTGGATGAGACAAAAGAGGATAGGCGGGAGGGAGAGAGTGAGCGTAGGTTACGCCAAAAAGTGACCTGTGGGGGAGTATGTGTTGAGATAGGAGTCAGGTTGAGGTTAAGAGTGATGAGGAAGTGGTCTGAGGTGTGTAGTGGAGTAACCAGTGCATTATCAGTGGAGCAGCAGCGTGTGTAGATGAGGTCCAATTGGTTACCTGATTTGTGGGTAGCTGTAGTAGACACTCGCTTGAGGTCAAACGAGGCAAGCAGAGTGTGGAAGTCAGCAGCCTGAGGTTTGTCTAGATGGATGTTGAAGTCTCCAAGTACTACCAGAGGAGTACCACATCTAACTCCTCCAAGAAGTTACCTAGCTATCCTGGGGGACGATAAACAACTACAACATGGATTTTGGCAGGGTGGGTGATAGTAATCGCATGCGATTCAAATGAGCTATTGCCACAGAGAGATGGTAAAGGATTGAACTTCTATTTATTGGGCATAAGCAGACCAGTACCACCACCTCTCCCAGTCTGGTGTGGGAAAGAGTGAAATTAGAGGAGAGGGCCGCCAGTATGGCAGAGTCCTCTGATACTTACATGGTAAAAGTCCAGTATAGTATTTCCACAGATATTGTGAACACTGTGATATTATGTGCAAAGACACCTTTGAGATTTTACATTGCAATATGTTGATATTCATCAAAATGCATTATTCCTGACTGCACAGATGAATTCACCCCTCAGGTTTAATAGTAATTTTGGATTGGATGCACATTTAGGAAATTAGAAAATGTGTCCTCTAGGCACCGAACTGACAGGCTGATATTTTTTACTGTTTCTGCATGTTCTGCACTTGCAAACCTTTATGAGGAATAAAATACAAACATAAAACACGTTAAAATCTACCTGCATGTCTTATTGTTACGAACTGCTCCGAGACTTGGGTTGAAGATCCAAATGCAGCTTTATTGGGACAATCTAGAACCGTAATCCATATAACAAGCAAAGAGTCAACACACATGGGCAAACAATCCAAATAAGCAACAGGGCAGCAAACACAGGCAAAAAGGGTAATCCAGAATATAGATAGAGAATCAGAAAACCAAGATAACACTCAGAAATGCAGTGTAACAACATAAAAGACTTCACAAAGAGTGAGAAAAAAACAAACAAACAAACACAGGGCTTATGTACACAGACATTACCAAGCTAATGACTCACAGGTGGATGCTCCTGGACTTTGGCGTCGGTCCATATAATGCTGTTTTCCATGTTCATGGAGTAATTAGGTTGTAAATGGTGTGTTTACACAGCTTTTTAAAAATGCCGAGTGACAGTGTTTTGCGTGCATTTGGCCAATCAACGTACACTTCTGTCATTGGTAGTTTCTATTGGGTTAGACCCTACTCTGAAGTAGGAGCCAATTTAGTTCCCCCAAATGGCATTCCTAGAATTCAATCCCAATTCCTGCAGTGCAAACACACCCAAAAGTGGAAAGTGAAAGCCCCTATAGACACACGCACGCACGCACACACACACAGTTTTATAGATCTCTTTACATTTTAATGTTTGTCTAAATCTTTGCATTCAGCATTTCTGGAAGTTTCTGTCATGGTTCATTGGAACATTTAATTCCAGTCATTCGTCTGTTTGATGTGGGAGTTTTCTTGCTTTCTTTCTTTTTTTTCTGTTTCACTCCCTCCATCTGAATGCACAGTCAGGTCAATCTGTAGCCACTGAATGTGGGAGTAGCAGTTTGTGTGTGTGTGTGTATGTGTGTGTGAGTTCATGATGAAGGGTGTGGTAGAGGTCATGGCCTTTCTGTGGATCCATTTTTTTCCATTTAAATGGCTCATATCATGAGGAATCATGGACTCATGGAGTCCATGGAATTATGAAGTTGGCATGGACTGGCCCTGCTGGGAGACACTGTAACTACATGCCACTGAGATGAATGGAAATGCTAGTGAAGAGCTTTCTTTAAAGTATTATTTACTGCTTGACATTGTTTGACAACCACAAAGTGGCACAATACTTTTTTGTCTTTTGTTTTACTAGACCTATTGTTTAAATGAACAAACTTTTGTTTTAGTGAAATGTTTTTCTTGTAAAGTTAGCTTATGCTTTTTTTTTTTTTTTTTTTAATTCTTTACATTTGCTTCAATATATTTTGTTTTCTAATCCATTTTTAAAGTATGACCTGTATGTGTCCAAAAACGTTTAGGGTCACTGCATAGTGCATAAACAGTACAAGTACTTGATGTGCTGCTGCTTTGGTCCAGTTCAGAGGGTTAGTGTGCCCGGTTTGTGAAAATGAAACCTTCCTTATGTAAGACAGAACTAAATATCGACTGTCACACAGAATCACATGAGGAGCTGTTTTAGTTTTTACACACTTTTTATAATCTGAGCGTGAGAGAGAGCATGTGTGTGGTGAAAGGGTCATTGGGTGCTTTGGCTGCATTGCACCGTAGATCTGCTCATACACTCTCACATGCAGTTATTTTAATGCAACTGTACTAGTATGAGCTCATCCATCCTTCTGCACTCCGAAAATATCATTTTAAATAACATCATCTACCATTAATATTCACATCTTCTTCAAGTAAACAGAAAGGGTCAGTAGGTTCAAATAGACTTACATTACACACACACACACACACACACACACACACACACACAAACACACAAACACACCTGTAAGTGTTACTCAACAGATAAAACTAGATGTGCCAGTCACAGTGGCGTCAGACAGAGATCAAGCTCATCTGATTTTAAACAAATCCCCTACAGCACACACATCATGTGATTCCTGTTTTTACACACACACACTCACACACACACACACACACACACACACAGAGAGAGAGAGAGAGAGAGAGAGAGAGAGAGATTCCTGCCATAATCGTGTGCTGACATGATCAGTGCTGTCGAACGAGAGCTGTAAGAAGCCACACTCTCACAATCTAATCAACAATCAAAGTCATGGTGAAAAGAACCAATGGTTGCAGATAATCATTCACATGATTATATTTTTAGCTTGTGCTTATGCATAAATAGTTAGGGTTAGGAAAAAGTTTAAAATGAGGTATTCTTCTCCTGCACAAACTATGATTGATGTACCTGTAAAAATTGTTGGATGAGGATGAATAGTATTATATTTAGTATCAGAAATTATAATCTTATTATTTTTAATTACATTGAAATATCATTTATTTTATTTCATTATTTAGTTTCCATTTACATTTTAATTTGAGTTCTAGTAATTTTGTTGTGTGTTTTTTTCAGTTTTATTTATTTATTTTTTGGTAACACTTCAGAATAAGGTTTCATTAGCTAACATTAGTTAACTACTTTACAGTATTTATTAATTTTATTAATCTGTGCTCTGTTATGTCCTGTTTTAGTTTCATTTTCACTCTGTTTGATTGTTTTCCATTTTCCTGTGTTCCTTAGTTAGTTTCTGTTACTCATTATGTCCCTGCTTTATATACCCTTAGTTTCCTCAGTTTCTTTGTCCAGTATTGTTTATGTTAATGTTATTCTAGTTGTTCTGATGTATGCTCTCACTCCTTGCGTTAATGGACTACTTGCACAACTACTTCCACGTTCTACTTATTACGGCTCAAGCATTTTCGGTCACCGTTCAG
This sequence comes from Ctenopharyngodon idella, assembly GCF_019924925.1. Lineage (NCBI taxonomy): Eukaryota > Metazoa > Chordata > Actinopteri > Cypriniformes > Xenocyprididae > Ctenopharyngodon > Ctenopharyngodon idella. The sequence goes on along the minus strand of NC_067225.1, from coordinate 13,246,749 downwards.
CGCACTTATATAGGGTGAATTCAGGGTGATTGGGACACTTTTTGCCATTGAGATGAATTGGAAAAAGTGTCCCAATCAACCTGAATTCACCCTACAGAGGTAGGGTGGAGGGTGAATTCAGGTTGAATTTAGGGTCAGGTTGAATTGATTGGGTGAATTCAGGTTGATTGGGACACTTTTTCCAATTCATCTGAATGGCAAAAAGTGTCCCAATCACCCTGAATTCACCCTACAGAGAGCTTCTTGTGAAAACGCTGATTATTACTACGTTTTAGGGCTGCCAAATGTTTTTTAAACAATTAATCATATTCTCTGCATCAACATTAATTATCTTCAACCTGCTGAAATGTTTATTAATATATTTCCCTTCCAAATGCGCATTCTGAATAATAAATAAATATATTTCCCCACTAACCTGGTGCCGTCAAGTGCTCGTCTTCTCATTAGCAGTGTTTTTCTCTTAGTCATCATATTTCATACCTGTTAAATTTACATTTAAATGAATTTAAACGAGCAGAAGAGCATACAAGACATGCACAAACAAACCAAGCTGACGATTAAACAGCAGTATAACCTTTCATATAATAGTTATAATTAATCAAATACTTATAAAGGTGAACCATGGTTTTACTATAGTAATAGTATAGTAACTATGGTTAATTTTCATATGAGCAGTAGGCTATTGCTTGCGTTGGTGCTCTTTTATTGTAGCGTTTGAAATAGTTGAATAAATGTGAAAACTGCCTTAACGATGTTAAGGCATACCCTTAAAGGGTATATCTCGTGTATGGATTGATAACAGATGACAGCAGACACACTTAACAGAGGTAAATAGCCACACACAGACGCTGCAACACAAAGACAGGGAGCACACGCTGGAGTATGGAGACAGGTAAGTAACAGGAAACAAAAAAGTATCGTGGGAGAAGTTCATCACATGTAAACAAGACCGGACAACTGAGTGATGTGAGCAGTGTGCTTAAATAGGTACAGTGATGGTGCAGATGAGGAGCAGGTGCATGTGATTGCCAATCAGGAGAGGTAATGGTGAAGTGAGTGCAGGTGAGAGCCAGGGAGGATGATGGGAAATGGAGTTCATTGAAGGCAAGACAGACGGTGACCGTGACATTACTATTTGTTCCCTCAATTTACTAAATTGTGTGCACGATTTACTATTTCATTAGTGAACAAATTAGTAATCTGTGTGCATGATTTATAAATCGAGGGGAACTACTTAGTAAAGCATGCTATTTTTTTCCTGCATGTCATGTGCGGGGCTCTGTAGTTCATGGTATCATTTGATAGAAAACCTTTTACAATTTGAAGAAAATAGATTTTGATCATGTTTGGGGGCGCTCATGTTACAACACTATTGAAAAAACCCAAGAAAAACTGATGCAATTTATTGGTTTATTTTGTTATTATTCATGTTTGACATGTTAGAAAGCATATGTGTCCAGTCATGAAATCAAGTGTGGACTTAAACAGTTGTGTGTCTGTCTGTCTATGTGTGTGTGTGTGTGAGAGAGAGAGAGAGAGAGAGAGAGAGAGAGAGAGAGAGTGTGTGTGTGTGTGTGTGTGTGTGTGTGTGTGTGTGTGTGTGTGTGTGTGTGTGTGTGTGTGTGTGTGTGTGTGTGTGTGTGTGTGTGTGTGTGTGTGTGGTGTTAGGTTAGGTGTCTTCATCAAGGTTACAATGGAGACAAATCATTGAGCAGCCATTATTAGGTTTGAACCTCCCATGAATCAATCACCTCCCCAGATGTTGAATCACGAGGTTACACCATCTTCTTTATTCTTCAACTGTACAGCACTGGACCACAGTGAGAATGTGTTTTGGACTCTGAACGATCTTTCAGCTGGTGTAACTGTATCGCTGCATCATGATGATTGAGCCATCAGACGTGTTGCTTTGGCTGTGACTTTAGTGTGTCTCAGGATCATTGAATATCAGTCAGATGAGATGGATGAGTCAGCTGTCAGCATGATGTACTGAAGCATTGTCAATGGAAAACAAAACTGTATCTGTAACTAATGTTGACACTTTACATAAATTCGGAAGTCAGCTTTGGTTAATGTGACTATCATAACCAGGTAAACAAGTTTGTGTGTGTGTGTGTGTGTGTGTATGTGTGTAAAGTTCGTGGTCAGTCTGAGATGGTATCCTGATAACTGGCGCCAGCGTGGTGATCTCACCATCTCTGGACATGGCTCATTTGTCTCTCTCTCACACACACACACACACACACACACACACACACATACACATACACACACACACACACACACACACACACACACACACACACACACACAATCTCTCTCTCTCTGCCCTCCACAGTCTAGGCTCGACTCCAAAAATGCAAACTATTTCCCTACATCAGGACATGCTGTACAGAATAAGGGATCATGCATTTGCCCTGTGGCCCGCTGCCATCACTTCTGCTGCCCGGGGCTTTAATTTGCTGCCTAGACCTGTGCAGAGACAATTTGCAGATTGTCTTCAACTTTATTAGTGCTGTTTGCTAAGTTAAGAATCTCTATTAACATTGCAGGGGCTCATTTATAAAATGTTGCATAGAAATATATATTTGATATATATATATATATATATATCATATATTTGATCTTACAATCATTTCTCAAATGTGCATATGTGTGATTCAGAGAACGAACGTATGCACAAAAAATGTACATACGCATGCGCAGCTGAATTGTTTCAGTTCAGATTGTTTCAGAGCGTTCAAATGCTTTACTTGAGAATGGGCGAGCGGCAAGAATTGCTCAGATTTCCAACTACCTGCAGTATCTGACTCTCTGACTTTTCCATGTCGCACACTCTAAGCTCAAATCTGTGCTTATGCACATTTTATAAATGAGGCCCTCAGTGTTTTGAACAAACTCCCCGCACCGTTTGTCTAGAGGTGTGTAGTTTTAGGTGAACTTATTTTCATCATTAGACTTATGGTTTTCACCTGGTTCACGGTAAACCCCCACATATTTCCAGTGAAGGATAGACCCGAGCTATATGTAGAGAGCAGAATATCACATAGACTCTTTTCACTTCAGTAAACAAACACCCTAACAATCACATAGAAAGTCCAGCAAAAGCACCATAGAAAGTCCAGCAAGATGCCCTTGCACCCATTGTGTACTGCTAATATTGTAAATCAGTTAGGTACCCTGTTTTTAGCTTTGCATGACAGAGGCAAGAATCTGGGTATCATCTTTGATTCTGACCTACTATTCGATAAGCAGATAAGTGCTGTTATTAAAGGAAGCTTCTTTCATCTTCGGTCAATTGCCAAATTAAAACATTTTCTTTTTCTAAAAAGGATTTAGAATTAGTGATTCGTGCACTTATCACATCACGATTGGACTATTGCAATTCCTTATATGTAGGTTTGCCTAAATCCACTCTTCATCGCTTTCAATTAGTTCAAAATGCAGCGGCTAGACTCCTAGCGAGTGCAGGGAAGAGAGACCACATCACACCTGTTCTCGCTTCCTTGCACTGGTTACCAGTTGAATACAGGGTTGAATTTAAGGTTTTGGTCTATGTTTATAAAGCCTTGCATGGTCTTGCACCACAGTACTTTGTCAATCTCATTCAACCATATTCTGCAGTGAGATCTCTTCACTCATCAAACCAGTTGCTTCTCTCTGTTCCTCGTTCCCGTCTGAAAACCTAGGGCGACCGAGCGTTTGAACTTCGGCCCCCAAGTTGTGGAATGCACTTCTTTTCTCTGTCAGATCCTCTACCACATTATCCACATTCAAATCGAGGTTGAAGACACATCTTTTCTCCCTAGCCTGTGGTGTTGCTTGAGAGGTATAGGGTTTTTTAGTTGTAGAAATCCCATCTGTGTTAGTATGACTTGTTGATTTTAAGGCTTTTTTTCTTTCTTTCTTTTTTTCCCACACTCTCTCTGTGTTGCTATAGTACTCTGTTAATTTTAGTAAATTGCAGGATTTTTTTTCTCTCTCTTGTTTCTGTAACTGCCTGTGTCCTTTATTTTGTCAAATTGTACAGCATTTTGGTTCATGACATGCAAGAAAAAAAATCTAATCGTGTGCATAATTTAGCCTACTATTTTTTTCCTGCATGTCATGTCCAGGGCTCCGTAGCAACACTTATCAAAACAAATATGAATGATGGATTGATAAAGACTTGTTTGAAAGATAAAAGATCTTTGAAAGTTTATGGGCCAGAAAAACAGAAGAAAAGAAATAATGGACAGACAGACAGACAGAGAGAGAGAGAGAGAGAGAGAGACAGAATAAATAAAATAAATTATCCTTTAGATCAGCTTTGGTCTCAGATTAAAACTACAAATATATTCTTCCCTCAATACCATTAAACTACAAACCAGTCTCAGTTGTAGTGGCATTCGTTGAGACGCTTGGCCTTCTGTTACATTGTACACTGTGTAAACGGGTCAACAGGTCAGTCGAGTTAATGTGGTCAGTTTGACTGTGAATATTGGGGCAAAACTGAGCTCAGACCATGCGAATGGAAGGGACAGTTCGCACAGGAAAAAGCATCTTGTGTTACGACGGCAGCGAGCAGAACATCAGTTCATGAGTGATGGAGGTCTGTCCATGTGGCGCCACAGTATTGACTGGTGCCGAGTTGAAGAGGAGTGGTGTGACAGTGGAGTGTGAGGTATCAGATGGACTCTCTGAGCTATTGGGTGTCCTGTATGTGGGATTTGGAGCTTAACAGGTTTAAGTGCATCATTGTAACAGACCTGGAATCCCTCCAGATGAATTATCCACAGATGGATGTGACCACAGCCAGCCAACAAACATCATTCTCCAGCTAACAGCTCCGGCCAGCACATCATCAATCAAGCAGCGGCTCCCATAAGAAATGTTCATGTAACTCACTCTTTATCTAAAGACACTTCTTAGTTAGCATTGGGGGTCAGAAGAAAGAAAAGTAGATGCTTAAATGAAGCTCACCCATGCAAAACTCACTGTAAAAAAAAAGAAAAGAAAAAAAAAAGAAAGTTTTTTAGTAGGAGGAAAACATCTGTCTAACAAAAGTTGTTTTGTTGCCATATAATTTGGTGTGTACTGTAAAAATTATGTATGTAAAGTTGTAAATAAAACAGATTATTGGGGTATGTTTTACAAGAAAACACTATTTCAGTCTTGCTACTTCAAAATTTCACGTCTCATTCAATGTGTTAATTGCTGTTTCTTTGTAATTATTTGTGAAAGAGTATTTTCCTGTAAATCGTACTCCAAAAATCTTTATTTACAACTTTGAAAAATACTTGTGTATATACAAACCCGATTCCAAAAAAGTTGGGACACTGTACAAATTGTGAATAAAAAAGGAATGCAATAATTTACAAATCTCATAAACTTATATTTTATTCACAATATAATATAGATAACATATCAAATGTTGAAAGTGAGACATTTTGAAATGTCATGCCAAATATTGGCTCATTTTGGATTTCATGAGAGCTACACATTCCAAAAAAGTTGGGACAGGTAGCAATAAGAGGCCGGAAAAGTTAAATGTACATATAAGGAACAGCTGGAGGACCAATTTGCAACTTATTAGGTCAATTGGCAACATGATTGGGTATAAAAAGAGCCTCTCAGAGTGGCAGTGTCTCTCAGAAGTCAAGATGGGCAGAGGATCACCAATTCCCCCAATGCTGCGGCGAAAAATAGTGGAGCAATATCAGAAAGGAGTTTCTCAGAGAAAAATTGCAAAGAGTTTGAAGTTATCATTATCTACAGTGCATAATATCATCCAAAGATTCAGAGAATCTGGAACAATCTCTGTGCGTAAGGGTCAAGGCCGGAAAACCATACTGGATGCCCGTGATCCCTTAGACGGCACTGCATCACATACAGGAATGCTACTGTAATGGAAATCACAACATGGGCTCAGGAATACTTCCAGAAAACATTGTCGGTGAACACAATCCACCGTGCCATTCGCCATTGCTGGCTAAAACTCTATAGGTCAAAAAAGAAGCCATATCTAAACATGATCCAGAAGTGCAGGCGTTTTCTCTGGGCCAAGGCTCATTTAAAATGGACTGTGGCAAAGTGTAAAACTGTTCTGTGGTCAGACGAATCAAAATTTGAAGTTCTTTTTGGAAAACTGGGACGCCATGTCATCCGGACTAAAGAGGACAAGGACAACCCAAGTTGTTATCAGCGCTCAGTTCAGAAGCCTGCATCTCTTCCACATCATTGCATTCCTTTATTATTCAAAATTTGTACAGTGTCCCAACTTTTTTGGAATCGGGTTTGTATATACATATATATATATATATATATATATATATATATATATATAATTGTCACACCCTCACTCAGTTTGGATGTTTCAAACGATGTACTAAAAACGGAAACGTGTTCGCCCATACACATTCTTTTACAGAGCACTCACCTCGCGCATGCCAATCCACCTTATTTTTACTCTTTACTGCACTTTGATATTCTTCTCGTTATTTCCCTATAGCAGCTAATACATCAGAAGTCTCACACATTCACAGAAAACACCTTATTTCCGCATTGAAAAAAAAGGTGGATACGCATGTGCATGTACAGAGCCCCACAGATGACATACAGGAAAAAAAATAGTAGGCTAAATCGTTCCTTCGATTTACTAAAACGTGCACACGATTTACCATTTCGTTCCCTCGATTTATAAATCACGTGCATTAAAAAAATAGATTGGCCCAATTTGAATCTGAAAAATAAGACTAATTTACCCCTTAACAAACTGCTAGTTGGTCAGATTAGTTCTAAAGACTTTGCCTGCGTCTCAATGCGCATACTATCCATCCTAAATAGTATGTGACATTAGTAATATTCAATACTATTTAGGGCGGATAAGGTGGATAGTATGCATATTGGGTGCAGGGTCAGTCTTAACATAGAGGCTAAGGCTGCGTCCGAAACCGCCTACTCACTGAGTAGGTACTTAATTTCAGTAAGTACTTACTTAACGAGCCTAAAAGAGTAGGTACTGATCTCGTTGAGTATGAAGGCGATCCGGACATCATCCGCCATGTTGACATTATCATGTGACCTACGACGGTCACAACAGAGATTGTATATTATAGGGAGATGAGAGGGTCTGTATCTCTTACCATTGGAGAAAGTGTAACGGCTAACTTATTCACGTGCAGCACCTCTCAGCCTATTGTGTAATGGCAGTGACATCAGTGCCCGCCATTCAAAACTCCTTCCCTGCGTACCGCCGGAGCCGGAGCCTTAGCATTAACTGATACGCTTTTTTGGCTAAAGGTTGCAGGCTTGCCTTCCAGTGGCTTTTACACAACATTTTTTGTTCTATCTGTTTAACAGTAATGTGGCACATTTTCTGTTGGTAATGCTGTAAATGAGTCCTACCTGTTGCAACGTTCCCTAGTCTGACTTTTCTTAAAAAAATACATTTTTATCAACTAAAATCTATATATAGTTCCCAACAAAAGTATTGTTTAGTGTAAAACATGCTGAAGATTAGCGAACAGGCTGTCGATTAATTAAATGATTAGCTATTTCCCCACAAAAGCTGTTTAATCAGCATAGTGAAGCTTCTCATCCATTGACATCCATTCAAAAAATGGCTGGTCTCTTTCCCTGCATACCGCCAGGGGCGGGGCGTTAGCATTAGCCGTTACACTTTTTTGGCTAAAGGTTGCAGGCTTGCCTTCCAGTGGCTTTGATCACAAGCGCAACAACTTAAAAGATATGAGTGACAGGTTTAATTCATCTATCTGTAAATATCTTGATATTGATTAAACTTGCTCATTTTGTGGTCTTGTTAAAGAAACAGCTGCCCATGTATTTTGTGATTGTAGTATAACCAATACATTTGGGGTTAATTAAGTAGGGTTTTTTTTTAACCCTACTAATGTGACCCACAGTTTTATCCTTTAAGATTTTTTTATTTTTTATTATGAAAACCCAAAATTGTGATCTCTTGAATATGTTGTTAATTTCTTTATTTTATAAGCAAGCATTTTCATCCACAAGCAAAAGTGGTTTAAATGTTTTCCTCTTTTTCTTGATGAATTTAACTGTCATTTCATCCCTCAGGCTTATAAATAAAAAAATAAATTAAAATAGCTTTATGAATTATTCAGATATTTAACCTTGCTTTTATTCTGTGTATATAATCTCATACTATGATGTACATAAACCCATGATATTTGATTTTTTTTTGGCATTATGATTGTACATTGATAAAGATACAACCATGGTATTTACCCTGATCTTGTAGTTCTGCAATAATAATAATAATAATATGAGTGACAGGTGCAATAAAACCTCATAGCACCAGTAACTCAACAACCCTAGAACGGTTTTCCTCAGCATTTGCAATGTCTGCACAAAGGAGACGTTGGGCAGCTGCTCGAAGATCTCGCCTTTGGAGAAGACTGTTGATTTTGTACTCATAATGTAAGTATTACTACTAAAGATAAGAGAACCCCAGAATGAATTGCATTGCTAGCCCACCCCAACACTTACACAATAATAATGATAAATGCTGACCAGTACTCAATTATATTACTTTTTTTTTTTTTTTTTACTGAAAATGTAGTAAAACAAGCAAATGTAATTTGTTTTGTCATATGACATAGCTATGCATGAATACACACTAGAGAAAAACAACCAAGGTGAATACATCTCAATTTACAGTCAAGCAATGAATTAATGCATGAATTAATAAAATACATATATTTTGTTTACTAACAACAATAGGAAACATAAATGAGTAAAAGAATGAATTAAAGTAACCATCACAATAAATAAATACATATACAAGTCAACAACAAATAAAACAAAGCTTTATTCAAATTTATTGTTGTAACAATCACCTATTGACAGTCTTGCTGCAATCTCAACACAGCTGTGGCAATTCTGCAGCTTTATTTTGATGAAGCAGCTGAACACAGTGAACACCTGCACCTGTCTTTGCTGTCCATCATGTCCCTTATTGCTGCTCTTCTCAATGGGGACATCATTGATCCAGAGGATAAGGAAGACCATGATGATGTACCCCTGAACCCCACAACCTTGAAGCAAGAGTGGGAGAAGATGTGCGGGGCAATCTCTATTTGCAGTGCGTTTCTCTAGTTGCATGTGTTGTGGACTTTTGCATCGCATGTGTTGTCAAACTGATGATGTTTTCTTTATTTGCTGGTGTTTTTCTATTTGCATGTGTTTTCTTCATTTGCAGTGCGTTGAGCTCTCTCGGCCACCGTAGGCCACCTATTTCATGTTGTGATGTGCTCATCATCTGCAATACTGATTGAATATTTTCCTATCAGATGTTAAATAAACATTTAGTAAGCGACTTTATGATGTATATGGTTTAGAATTTATGTAAATCCACTTTGGAGACGAACGTGTGCTTACTGAAGCTCCCATTAGCTGTACATAATAAAACGTGTTTTTACTGCAAAATCACAACTACACTATACTGTCTAGCGTCTTTACACCTTCAACACTTCAACACTTTACTCTAAAGTAGTTAAAAAATGCAATTTTAACACAAGGAACCGTGTTTTTGGTTTTCAATACTCACATTTGAAAGCATCCGCGCTGCTTTTCTCCTCCGTGTTCGATTATGACGTATCCTCTCCCGTGGCCTCCTGGGATAGAAGAGTGTCCATCAGATGCACACTTCAGAATCTGGGTGGGAGCAGTAGGCTATCCTAGAACTTCTCGCATACTCTTTTATGAATACTGAGGTTTTCGGACATACTACTCATTTCATGTACTGTTTTCTCCTACTACATAGTAGGTAAGTAGGCATATTCGGACGCACTTTAAGTATACGCACGTCCGAATCTTGCGAGAATTAGACATCACCCAGGTAATTCTCGCCTACTCTTTTATGAATACTAAGGATTCGACCATACTTATTCGCTCGCCTACTGCTTTTCCCCTACTATATAGTAGGTAAGTAGGCATATTCGGACGCAGGTGCGCCATTGGCACGGGGGACAGGGGGGTCAGGACCCCCGCAGTTTTAAAAAGACAGAAATTGACCCCGCACTTTTGATAAGGGCTGCTTAAGTCAGTATCAAACTAAAACAGTATCAAAAAAGCTACAAACTAGCTTATGACATTTTCACGTTTCTGTGAGCTTTCGTTCGTAAATAATCAACTGTTTTGTCGCGGATGTGCAGAACAGGAAATGCGCTCTTGAACGGAGAAACACGCAATCCCCAAACCATCGATCAAAGCGTGCTAACATTTTCTGAGGAAATACCGATGGTATATAAGTCATCCCCGAAAGTTAGCGTTTGTGGGGACATGTCAATCAAGCCAACCGTCCATTCAGAAACCAAGAAATTTGACAGAGGCGGATCTCTCACATTCAGTTCCGGCTGATGCGCGAGCTGGCTTGACTGAAGCATTTGTGAGTTTTTGTGAGGATTTATAGCTTATGGACTGTTTTGTTTTCGATAATCACATCTAGCAACGGAAAAGCATCGATAAAAGAGATCTTTGAAAGCGAAACTAAAGTGATTATTGCTTCAGCCAGAGACACAGTGGGGAGGACGCACAAGAGGAGAGGACTCCAAAGTGGATTTACATAAATTCAAAACCATATACATCATAAAGTCGCTTACTAAATGTTTATTTAACATCTGACAGGAAAATATTCAATCAGTATTGCAGATGATGAGCACATCACAACATGAAATAGACATCTGAGTGATGTGTGTGCTATTATGTAATTCTCGCCTACTCTTTTATGAATACTAAGGATTAGGACGTATTTATTCGCTTGCCTACTGCTTTTCCCCTGCTGTATAGTAGAGAAGTAGGCAGTTTCGGATACAGCCTAAATTTATGCAACTGGCCACAGGTGTGTGTTGTTAATTATCCTCGTTTGCATGTATACTTAAGTTCCTCTGTTTCTGTTCAGTGTTGTCGGGTCTCATCTACGTGTGTGAATAACTGCTCTCTTGATTTGGATTTACTTGTATGTTGATTTATTAAAGACTGCCTTGTCTCTTCATCATCATGTTTGATCTACTACACAGCGTTGCTGACAATATTATTATTATTATTATCATTATTATTATATTTTATATATAATTTTACAGTGTAGATTGTAATGAGCTGAGAGCACAAAAAGCACAGGGATATAAATACATAGAGGGTCACAAGCTTAAGACACACCTGGGAACAATCAAGACTAATCAACGGGAAAAACTACAAACATGGCACTTGGGACAGGAAGTAACATAAGTCTAAACACAGCACAAGGAACATGTAACATAGATCCTCAAGGATTTGTTTAAAACATGTCCACATGCTGGAAAATGTAAAAAAAAAAAAAAAAAATATATATATATATATATATATATATATCGTCGCTGTTGGGCGGACACCTCATATCTCTATATTTTGTCATTTTTGCTTTATCTTTTTTAAAAATGTATGGTATTAGTCCTCATTTACATCTGCTTGTGGGTTTTCCAAATATTTTACCAATTAAAAGCATTTAAAAGAGGTTGTGACTAAACCCTGTAACTCCATTCCTCAAACTGTCAGTCAAACCTCATAACTCCACCCGCCTCTGTCGTGAAGTGCCACACAGTTTGCAGCATTTCTGCTTGTTTGCTATGCAAGGGTAAATAAATAACTGATTTTGAATAAGTACTGCATTTTCTTTACTCAAGAAACACCATGGCTAATGTTTTTTGTTTGTTTGTTTTTGTATTTGAAGAGCAGAGAAGAGTTTGCCATACTACGTTTAATACTAGAAGCTGTTTGTATTTGTAATGCAGACTTTGTTAAAGATTCTTGAGTTTTGTTTTTTTTTAATTATTTTTTTTTTTCTTTCCTTGTATGAATTTTATCATAAAGCATGATGCACTGGATTGTTGTAATATGTGGTTGTTGAATTTGAATATGATGGTTTTAATGTATGTTTTTCTTTCTATCTGTGATGTGTTGCCACCGCCCTAATATAATTGCCCCTTGTGGGATTGATAAAGTGGTTAACTTATATTACATACAGTTTTAATATGCCATTTTAACCAATGCATGTTTGTGCAATTTTGTTATATTTTAGTGCTTAGTGGTGTGCTGTGGGATTTTTTACTTATTAAAACTTTGCTGTGGCAAGAAAAAAAAAAAAAAAAAGGTTGGGAAACACTGGTCTAATATGCTGGTAATGTACTTCCTTCCCAAATCCTGCAGAACGAGCGTCAACCCTGAAACTGATATGATCAAAGTTAGCTTCACTAGACAGATCTTTGAGAGCAATCAGTCGGCAATTATTGCACACACACACACACACACACACTCTCTCTCTCTCTCTCTCTCTCTCTCTCTCTCACACACACACACACGCTTACACACTCTCTCTCTCTCTCACACACACACACACACACACACACACACACACACACACACAAACACAAAAACACGGCCGTATTTCAGTCGTCTAAAGTGCTTCTATGGTTCCAGACAGGCGCTCTGTATTAAATTACTGCTAATTTGTGTCAGGTTTTGGCTGGCTGAAGTTTATCTCATGTGGATCAAAGACCATTAATTCCTGGTTTATACTCTAAAGTGTTCATTCCCAGAAGTCATAAAGAATCCCACAATACATCTGCAGTTCCTCATTATGGATATGACTGAATTCATCAAACTCATGACTCGATGTAGAGCGGGTCGAGACCTCTCGATTCTCATAGTATTCATCATCATCGACGACTCACTGGCAACTAGAACTAACGAGCTTTGTTTTTCCTTAGATGGGCTGATGCATGGACCTAATGAATTCTGGGCAGCAGATCGTATGTCTAAGTCCTGATATACAATACGATGTTTTGAAAAAATGAATATGCATGTGCTGTAATAAAAGTGTGAAATACTGCCATAACACTTTAACACTATTAATTTGATTATTTACACAATGACAAGAAAATGAACAGGAGAACAACTTGAAGTTAACATTTTTATATTAATAATCAACATCTTTTGAATCAAAATTAATGTTTTGAAGAGACACAAACCTATTAACATCACAGAATTCATCAAATCCGTTGATAATACTTACTGATGATGTTTGTGCTGCTGTTTTCCCTCTATAAAAATGTCACTTCCTGTTTGGTGATGTCATTAAGGAATTGGCTTTTGTTTGTTAACAAAGTTAAATGTGAAAGAAAGTGATATTGAGGATTATGTTTTTCATTTTAGAAACCAAAGTAGTGAAATGATTTAAAATTCAGCCCATGTTCCCTTCATTGTGAATTTGCAATAAACAAACAATATAATTTCCATCTTTCAATTATGAGTTTAATATTTTATCCATTATATGATGGGTAAAATGTTCTGCAGAAAAGGAATGAGTCGTCAGCTGTAGAGCTCAGGTTCAGTGTAATGATCCTGACAGTCACATGATACAGCTCCCTCTGGTGGCGCTGCTGTGCCATTACATGCTAAACAACACGCTTTCAAACATAAACATGCTGAGTGTGTGTATTTGTTTTCCATCTGGTGGGATTTAAAACAGGTGAACATGTGAATTTAGAGAATTTTTTTTGAGGTATAAAAATTGGAAGTGACTTTTTTTTTTTTTTTTTTTTTTATTATATCTGGTCAGTCACTGAAGCTTTCCTCTGATCATTTAAAACATTTGAATTGTTGAATTACAGTAAATCATCACTGAGTTATTATACATCTTAATTCTAGGATCAATATATTAGTAATTGTAATGAAATGAACTGCTCTATAAATATTAAACTGTCCCAATTGGACAGACACAATCAGCAGTAATTAGACTGGTTAGATAATTAAAGGCATTAGTATAATAGCATCTCATGTGGTGGGTTAATGAGAAAGTCAAGGCTTGCATTAATTAGTCAAATTAAGATTAATTTAGTTGTTTACCCCCAAGAGTGAAAGGATTAGCATATTTAGTGTTGTTTACTAAGTCAATCATCACTATTATTATTGCTCATATTTACGGTTAGTGATTTGAACATTAAAGTCAACAGCACAATAAACCCATGAATGTCCATTAAAATGTCCAAGCAACACTATTTGGTCTCATTGCACTATTTGTTTTACAGACAATGTGCTAAAAAAAATCCCTCAGAACACTTTAGCAACCATATAGTAACGCTCTGGCAACATCCACAACATCAGAGAATTGATATCTAAATGTTTTAATATACAGCTAATTATAAATAATGTAACCCAACTGTCATCCACAGCTGAACCCTAACAGGGTTTGTTGTTGTTGTTTTGCATTTTAGATTATTTTACAGAAGATAGTAATATAAATAAATTAATAATAGTATTAATAAATAATAAATAATTAATAAACAATTAATAACACACACACACACACACACACACACAGTGAGGACTTTCTATTGATTCTGTTGTCTTTATATGAAGACTAACCCTCACTCAGACATTTTTGTCATTTTTTATGTTTTATTATGACATTAGATATTATGTTTATTGGTCTGTTTCCCTCGTAGGAATGAATTCAGTTTTACCATCATTGTGGGAATATTTGGCACGACCCGACACAAACACACACACACAAACACACACAATCCTCGGGTGCAACGCTTGAGTGACCAACAAACTCAAATCTCACAGACCCGGGCAGCAATAAATCATCCCAGCTTTCATCCACTAATATTAATGAATGGGCATTTATCATCTAATCAACACAAAATGATGACCTGAGAAAGAGATCTCAGTCTCAGTCAGTCTCTCTGTCTGGCATGATGGATTATATCCTTAAACTGTTATTACACCTTTAATGCTCTCAATGACTCTCTGATCACTTTCCTCTCTCTCTCTCTCTCTCTCTCTCTCTCTCTCTGTCTTATATAAAATAAGATATATAACCATAAAGTAAATGGTAATGAATCTCTATATTTCTTGAATGGATACTGCTTTCATGAATAGCTTACATGAATAAAAAGAGCTGTTGTACAGTATTAACACGCAGTGTCCCTGTATGGTTTCAGATTGATAAACACGTTCACTAAAAACAAATCCATAATTTGACATTCATGAGTCAATATAAAGAACTGATCTGATCTGGAAATTCAAGTAAAATCCCTGATAAGACAAGACAATAATGACCTCTGTGGGTGAACTGGAGGATTGCAAACTTCAGCATAACCGTCCATCAGGAGCAACGACATTCGTCTATCATCACCGATCATAACCTAGTTCTGCTAAATTACTTGTGAAGGGCAGTTGTGGCCTAATGGTTAGAGAGTCAGACTTGTAACCTGAAGGTCGTAGGTTCGAGTATCAGTACCTGCAGGAAGTGTGTGTGTGTGTGTGTGTGTTCACAGACCAGGCTTAAGTTAGTCATAGACTAGAATGCATGTTTGAGCTGTTTTAACTAAAAGCAACTTGCACTGAGATATCTTAAAATATGTCAGTGCCATTGTTTTGTCTTAAGATAAACTCATGATCTCATGAGAATACGTGTGTATTTTTATGTAAATTGTGGTTCTACCACACGTACATTTACTTACATTTTCATACACACAAAAACGTACAATATTGACATATCTATAGCACTAAAATGTAAAAATACTTACGTATTAACAGCAATAAAATGTAAATCAAGTGTGAATGTGTATGAATACCCATGTATTAATATTAAAATCGTGGCATTAATGTTTTAAATATGTTGTATTTAGTTGTCATATCAATATATATTTAAGTCGAATTTATTGAATGCAGTTTAATCATCTACTTAATATGAAATAACATTTCTGTTTGTGACTTGTGCTGCAAACTTGTTTCGGAGGATTACATAATGTTAAACAAGACTACACTTTTAAACCTTAAAATGAATAAAATTTCTTTAATTGTTTAACCATTTTGTAATATTTAGTTTGTTTGCTGTGAGACACAGAAGGCGTTTTCTTCTATGCAGCGACTGACAATACAACCATAAGATACACCAAAGCACAACATAAATTCACAAATCACATAAATTTTATTTGTTCGCTGTACTCCAAATCTTTAGAATCTGTATATTTGTAAGGAACAGATCCAAATTCAGCCCTTGATCCAGTGATCTTTATCTTCATTCTCAGCAGACCATCACAGTCAAAGCCCGCGCTCATTATGATCATAGGTTATGATTCAAATTTGAAAGTTGCGCCCTCGAGAACCTTTATGCCATGGTTTACGGCACTGATATCGAACGCTCATTGGTTCTCACCTGCTTCGTCACAGATTGCGACATGCCGTGTTTTCATTGGATTGACATTTGAAATGAGTGCGCGCCTTCATGGATTCATATTTTCATGGATTAATAAGTTAAATTCTGCTCTGTACCCTATAAAAAACTATTACCGGAGAGGACTGCGACTGCAACTCATCATCATTTGAACTACTTTTGGTACCACTTTTGACAATAAATTGTTGACAATTGATTTTCACAATAAATAAATTATTGTGATTACACTTGTTTGTCTGTTATTCTTTTATTTATAACAGTATAGTTTTAAGAAATGGTTATGGGTAGGTTCAGGGGTAGGTGTAGAATTAGTGGCTTCAAATATCATTTTAATGTTATATTTTTACTAAAATTGTCATTTTCCTACACATTTCTGTCCAGTTTGTTTTATTCTTTTAATATTCTGTATAAAATGGGTATGTTTAGGTTCAGGATGGAGTTTAGGGATCTTACATTTATCTACAAAACGATAAAAGGGAAATTATGCATATATCTTTGACATGAAAGATTCTTAAATATTTTTAAGTTTTTCTTGCTGTAAAAACTTAAGAATTTTTACATTTTAGTGCTATAAATATGCAATATTGTACATTTCAGCACCTTTCTAAACGTACAAAAATGTATGTTTTGTGTCTTTGAAAGTTACGTATTAATACCTACATATTAACAATGAGACCAGGTTGACACCAGTAATTTATTTTCTAGGGTACGGAAGGTTAAGTAGCTTTTATAAATTTATAACTATGTTAAGTAGCTTTTTTTATAAATTTATAAAAGCTACTTAAATGCCGTAATTGAACTAAGACCTAATCTTGGCTTAGTCTAAACCCTGTCTGTGAAACTGGGCCTAAGAATTTTATGTTAGGAATTTTGAGGGTTTCGTCACATAAAACAAATATTCCTTCTGTGGAGGAAAGTGATTTATATATTATAATTATTTGATAGGAGACCAAAATCAAAGCGTTTTTAGTCGAGTTTAATGATGGGACCTTCCATTGACTTAAAGATAATTATTATAAGCCAACCAGTTTTACATATCAAATAAGACACTTATTTAAGACACATTTTGTGACACTGTTGTTCACCATGCCAATTATGTTTTTAGTGGCTTCTACAGTTTTAAGGAGTGATCAGTAATGCATTTGGGATAACGGCAAAAGCAATAGATTTATTGTAATACTGTATCACTTTATGTTTGTGACGTGTGAGTTTCCCATTCAGCCTGTTGTTTATAGTTGAATGAACCACATCAATATCCAAACCTCATGTCTGAGTTCATATAAACAGCAGAGCATCATGAACCGGGTCTACAGCCGGCTGAGGGAATGACACATTCATCAGCTCTATGGAAGAGGGATTCATTCAACTCAAGATATCACAGCGGTGAATGTATGTATAAAGCAAGAAATTCACTTCACAAAAGAATGGAAAGGCTTTCTGCAGAATCAACCAGGAGAAAAAAAACAAACAAAAAAAAACATCGACAGGCATAACTACTGTTAGGGCCAAACAAGCACATCTGCTGAACAAGAGAGAGCGCCATCGGTCCTTATGGACTTCTGCTTCAGGAAGTGAAGAAGTGAAAGGTGAGGAAATGTTATTCTATGTTAATCTATGTTGTATGTCAGATGTCATATACAGAATGTCATGTATCAGAATATCAAATTCCTTTATTCAAAGGTAACTTTTAACTAGTTCTTTTAACTTGTATTTAGTGCTTTTGTCTATGTTTTTTTTTTTTTTTTAACACATTTCATGTCAAATGTGAAATATGGGCATTTCATAAAAACATTTTTATCAAGAGAAAAAATAGTAGTAGTCCCTACACCATCCTGAATGATAAGGAAAGATAAACACTTTATTTATTATTGTTAAAAGAAACATTTCATGAATCCAGCTGTCATTTACAATGCTTGCAAGTACTAAAATACCTACAATTATGTAATGTATTTATTTTATGTTATTTATTATGTTAAAATATTTATTTTAGATGGCATCCAAATGACAGCAATCCACTATAAAAAACAGAAATTACTGCTGTACCGTAGTACAGTAGTAGTGGCGATAATATAGCAGTATTAAAAAGAGCCTGTAGATGAACACAACACTCACAATACAGAAACACATGAGGGGATGACAAACGATGAGATGACAGTGCTGGAGTTGAATAGAGTGGAGAACAGGAACAGGTAAGTAGTCTGTCACTAAAAAGGTGCTAAACTGCTTAAAAAAGGTGCATTCTATACAGTAAAAACATGTGCAGTATGAATGTAATCCAGACGTATTGTTCGGCATGTTGTCATTATCATGTGACCTGCCAGAGTCAGTTGCATCACATCACTGCCATTGATAAATCCTCTCCTGTGGCCTCATGGGATAGTAAAGTGTCCATCGTATGCATACTTCAAAATCTCACCGGAAGTAGTAGGTCATCCAGGTACTTTTTGCTTATTTTTTTTATGAGTACTGTGAATTCAGACATTCTTCTTTTGTCCAGTGAGTTAGTAACTGAGTTACATCATTATAAAAGTAACTAATTACCAAGGAAAGTAACTATTGTGTTACAGACCACAACTGGCCAACAAATAAGTCTAAAAATAAATTATGCTTGATCCAACTCGACACATGATCCGCTCTTGCTCACAACATGACATTTCTCTGTACTGTACGTGTTGGTATTAAAGAAAACTTATTTAGTTTCATATTTATGTTTAAAGAGGCCTATTATAATGTTATTATTTTAATTTAATCTATTTGATTATGAAAAGAGAACAGCATAAGATAGGATACATCATAAGATGCGCAATATATCGGGAGACATGGCATGGGTCAGACATGATTTTGACCACTTCATTAAGTTTTGTGTCTTGTAGAAAGCCTTTCTTTAAAGTGAATTTTGTTTTGTAAAAATTGTGTCTTAATTTTAATCAATGTTTCATCAAACAATTACCTGGATTTAATAAATAAGAAGCAAATATAGCAGGCAATATAATCATGACATGGAGGCGCCGGCGCGATCACTTGCACGTGAACTGGAGCGTGTCTTATAGGCTAAATTAACCGATATTAAACAATTAAAATGTCTCCTTGCTGTTTTTGTCACATTCATAATCATTACTTTTGCCGGTTCTTTATGGCAGGCTTTATGCGTGCGCTTGAGTGCTATAGAGCCTATATTACGTAAACGCTCATTATTATGGTTTATTCTCTCCAGTATTTAAGAAATTAAATTAATATAAATGTGATCAGTCAACTAATTGCTTAAATGAACAAACTACTAGTCGACTAGAAAAAACTTATTTCACATAGGCCTATTTTCGATCCAGCATGTCACAAAGGGTATTCTGGTTATCAGTTTAAAATTATATTTGTGTATGACTAACCTGTACTATTTCTTTACAGGTCTATCATCTCTAGTAGTCACACCAACATCAGTTAGCATGTGTCCCACCCCAACACACACACCAGAGAAAAAACTTTGCAGGTCTATGGCTGAGAGAGAGTCTACTCAGATGAAAACCGCTTCAGTGAGCTCATTATAGTAACGCTGCATTTTATTGTCAGTAACAGTAACGGCATTGTAAAGGGGAATCGTTTGATTACCCATTACTGAAAAAAGTAATGCCGTTAGCAACGCTGTTTATTTATAATGCCGTTATTCCCATCACTGCTTTTGTCACATACTGTTTTTCATCTACTATATAATAGAGAAGTATGCGATTTCAGATACAGCCTGAGTGTGTTTCACAGGGCGTTGATTAGGCTGTGATCAGATCCAGGTGTGCTTGATGGTCGAGCGAGAGCAGGTGAGAATCATGAGGGATGCTGGGTAATGTAATTTGAGAAAGGTGACCAGGGTGAATCCGTGACAGTATAATCATCCAAATATCATTTGTAAAATATTTAGCTACATTATTACATTTAATTATTTGTTTTAATCAATTGATTTATTTAGTTACATTTATATTAATTTAGTTGTTTATTTATTTATTTATTTATTTTTACATTTTTGACCCCCTGCTTTAAAAATATCCTGTTTTAAAGTATGAAATGTTTAAAATTGTGATTTTGATCATAATCATTTCTTTACCTTAACTCTTTCCCCACCATTGAAGAGTTTTTCCGGCAATCCGTTATTTCTCTGTTATACGATAGGGGGCGCTATTACGCATCTTCTGGAATAGTACAGAATCTCAGGATCCAAAAACAAGTGAAGAAGATTTGATTTTGAACTGATTTTGACTAAAGAAACAATATGAACTGGAGACATATTATCACATGGCAATTGTTAGTAAACTGCTGTCATGCCGCAGAGCTTTCTCTCTTGTATCGCTCCTGTAAATGACATTGTATGTTCAGAATGGGATTAACCACTCAGACTGCATTTAACCGGAGCGTGAATGTGGCCATTAGTAAAGAGACTCTTCCAGTTGGTGAGCTGAATTTTTCATCATGCAAATGTTATAGTGTAACTGAAGGACTCCAGGCCCTGTCCTCACCTTTATCGTTTGACAAATCTCTCCCCTCTTTCTCTTTCCCAGTAAGTGAAGTAATTTCCCCCCACGCTGATGATAAATGATCAGGCGCTCCTCTTGATGCCCTTCCAGTCCTCACAGCCTAATTAAAGAAAACATTTCATGATTGCCTATTTTTTCTCATGCGTGACAACCTATTATTCTTTCTGCTACCTGATTAGGGCCTTATTATGCCGAGATGTAGATTGATTTAACAGGGCAGAGTAATAAAGCTGTACTTGCTCTGATTTAAGTAAGGTGCAGGTTGAGTCGGTCACAGTAATTGTTATTACTGGCTGCTGATCGCGGAGGCAGAGCGGCTCGGAGATGAAATTGAATTAGAAAATTAGAAGGTCACTTGGTGAACAACAGGTGCCGTTTTGGGCCGAGCTCCTCTCGATGGAGCTGTCAAGAGAGAACATTCAAGCTGTGCGATTGTCCAAAATGATAAATTGTGTCGATCACATTTGCTAATACTGACATATTTCCATCAAAACAAGATTAATCTCTTCATCAGAGCGGACAGTGTGTTGATATAATCGGTGGTAAAAATGAAATGCAAACTGGCAAATTGCTTTTTTCCCTCTTTCGTCTGTGCGGCAGAGACTGACTGATTAAATTATTTTTTAATGAACTGAGAATTGAAGGAAACAATTTTCACCAGATTTTCTCGAAATTTTGAAATCTGTGCATGTTTTTTTTTTTAACAATCAAGTGCCTGAGCTCAGAAACATCACTGATGAACAGATTCAAACCGTCCAGCTGATAGAAATGAGCTGCACTCATATCAACTCACACACACTCAAAACCCCTTTAATTATCAAAAGCCAGTCTCTTAATAACTTTATCCTCCAGGAAGTGACATCGTCTTTGGTGAGAAAACAACAGGAGGGGAGGTGTCAAGAGTTGGCTAGTTAGCATAATTCAGTTAGTTCCTGCTGGTATTGTCAGCAGATAGACACGGGACACAGAGGTAAGTAATATAAGCAACAGCAGGTTTATTGAACAACAACTGGAAAGTGTGAGATGAGCAGAATGTCCAGGTAAGCAGGCAGGGAATGGGAAAGTCATATGGGGCATATCTGATAGTGATTGTCCGTTTGTCCTTTCCAGGGGATCCAGAGGGAACAGCGGAGCGTGGAGACGGTGGAGATCTGGAGCGGTGGGGAACAAGGAGTGAACGCAGGAACAACAGGTAAGTAGATCACAGGTAAGAGGGTCGTGGAGCTGGTCATAGAAGTTGACGAGACCAGACAACTGTGGTGAGGAAGGTGACTGCTTATGAAGGGAGTGCAGATACATAGTAGCGATGGTGATGGCTTTCAGGTGCAGGTGATTGATGATTGTGTGCAGGTGAGGAACAGGAGGGATGCTGGGAAATAGAGTGCTAGTGCTGGTGACTGTGACATTACTCCCCCCTCCCAATAGGCACGTCCTCGCGCCATAGATGGAACAACCAGGGAGGGAGGGAGGGAGGGAGGGAGGGTGGGCATCCTGGAGTCTTAGCAGGAGAGCGACGGTGACGGTGCAGGTAGCTATGCAGCCTCCAGGACGGAGCCAGGGGCCCTCAGGGGCCATGGCGGCGCGGGCAGCTCAGGTGACCATGGCGGCTCGGGCCGTTCGGGAAGCCATGGCGGATCAGGAGGTTCAGGGCACCATGGTGGATCTGGAGGTTCAGGACGCCATGGCAGTGCGGCCTCCGTGGCCTCGGCCACTATGGCCACGGGTATACAGCCCCCCAAAAAAAATGTCTTGGGAGGAGCTATGGGTCTCTGGGCAGGAGCAGAGTCTGGAGCGGGCTCGGGGACTGGAGCGGGCTCGGGGACAGAAGCAGGCTCTTGAGCACCCTCAAGGACTAGAGCGGACTCTCTAGC
Source organism: Ctenopharyngodon idella (assembly GCF_019924925.1). Lineage (NCBI taxonomy): Eukaryota > Metazoa > Chordata > Actinopteri > Cypriniformes > Xenocyprididae > Ctenopharyngodon > Ctenopharyngodon idella. The sequence goes on along the minus strand of NC_067225.1, from coordinate 13,224,121 downwards.
AGACTCGGGGACTGGAGCCATCTCTAGGCCCTCAACGAGGAAGGGAGTCGCCTCTGGACTCTGGACAAGGAAGGGAGTCGCCTCTGGACTCGGGACGAGGAAGGAAGTCGCCTCTGGACTCGGGACGAGGAAGGGAGTCGCCTCTGGACTCGGGACGAGGAAGGGTGTCGCCTCTGGACTCGGGACGAAGGAGGGAGTCGCCTCTGGACTCGGGACGAAGGAGGGAGTCGCCTCTGGACTCGGGATGAAGGAGGGAGTCGCCACTGGACTCGGGACGAGGAAGGGAGTCGCCTCTGACCACAAGTCAATCAACCACAGGTACTCCATACTCTCTGGAGAGGGCTCAGGCGTGGCGGCGGCCATCTTGGCTGAGGGCTCAGGCGTGGCGGCGGCCATCTTGACCAAGGGCTCAGGCATGGCGGTGGCCATCTTGACCGAGGGATCAGGCGTGGCCGTGGCCTTCTTGACCGAGGGCTCAGGTGCGGTGGCGGCCATCCTTACCGAGGGCTCAGGTGTGGTGGCACGGGATGCTGGACTGGTGGCCATCTTAGGACAGGATACTGGACTGGCGGCCATCTTAGGATGGGATACTGGAGATGAGGACTGGAGAACCGGAAACTTCATTAAAGCAGTCCGAACAGAAATTAGGAAAGGGTCCCTTACTTGGGTTATAAGATCTGTGACCGCTTCTCTGATTCGAGGGAAGACTGGAGGTACAGGCTTGGTGGCCCTCTTGGGAAGAGGCTCTTTGGCTGGCTGGAAAGCATATGTGGGAATGAAGCTGTGGCCTCCTTCCAGTCTAAACCAGTGAGATCGGGGAGTTCTCTGGGGTCGACATAGTTCACCCTGACCCGGTACAAAGCCTTAAGGCAGGAACACACCAAGCCGACGGTCAGCTGTCTGGCAGTTTTTGTTCATCGGCCGACTAAGTTTTCTCAGTGTGTTCTGCACCGTCGGCTGAAGTTGGTCCTCATCGCCTTTTTTTTCGGCCTACTTGAAATGGTCCTTCGGGCCATCTGATCATTCTGATTGGCTGTTCAGATACTGCCACCTGCTGGTTTCGGAAAGGCATTTCATCTCACGCAGGCGCAGAACTGACGTGCTACTTGGCCGTTGGCTGTCGAGCGTTGGTTTGGTGTGTCAGGCCAACTTTGGACACAGACACTGCCGACGTGAGCCAACCCCGCAGTCTGCTTTCGTCGCCACTAGTTCGTCGGCGTCGGTTTGGTGTGTTCCTGCCTTTAATCGTCTCGTCTTCCAACAGGCTGGAGTGGACCAGGCAAACGAACCTCTCCGTGAAGGTAAACAGATCTGATCAGCGAATTCCCAGCTCATAGTCCTTATTTTGTGGTCTGGTCTTCTGTCAGCAGATAGACACGAGACACAGAGGTAAGTGATATACGCAACAGGTTTATTGAACAACAACGGGAAAGTATGAGACGAGCAATGGAGTGCTAGTGCTGGTGACTGTGACAGGTATATTCTGTAACTACACCATTCTGTAACAAAAATCTTTCTCTATCAACAGCCACTGAAATGCAGCTGTGTATTGTAACTAAATACAAATAAAACAGAACAAATGAAAAAAAAATAAATAAAATATATATAGTATAGTATATGTTTTAACAGGTTATTTTCGAGAGCTCTTAGAAGTTAGACCTCTTTGGCAACACAAACATCTGTAAGTATTATATCTGATTCCGATACCCTTTATGAGCATCCTGTTCATTTTCTTCTGATTTTGTTTTGTGAGTTTGATCAGAGCATATTTCTGAAAGCCTGCTAAACCCTTTATTGAAATGTTTCTTAAAATTACAACACAATCATACTTTTATCTAGAGTCTTTGTGTTTCTGAACGTCTGATTTATTTGCTTCATCAACGACTGATAATCTCATAATCATTAAAGGGGTCATGAACTGCATTATTTTATTATTTTATAATGTTTCCTGGGGTGCACTTATAATGTTAGTATAATTTTTACAACAAAAAACATCATAATTTTAGAAATAAAATAACATTTTTCCTGCCCTGATTTTAGCCCTCTGATTTGAACGCTCTGTTTAAGGGGCGTGTCTGCTGTGAGACTTCAGTGTAAATGCCCACTGCTGTGATTGGCAAACATATTACATGTGGAACTCTCAAAAAACTTTTAGTACGTTTTTACTATTACAGCTCTCAAGGTTTACTAATCATGAAAAGTGTTGATTATAGCATTATATTGAGATTGTGGCATGAAAGGTTGCAGTGATGAGCATATAGCCGATCACAGACATGTTGAGTGCATGAATGCAGTGATCTCATCATTGTAACTCAATTTCTGCACACTAATGAATGCTTTCATCATAACTAACAGTGCAAACACAATAGTGTAAATAAGAGATTCGTTGATTTTAATGGGAGTTTTGGTGCGAGTCCAGAACTCAGTCACTGATAACCTCACGCTGTTTGATTGACAGCTCCAGTGGTTGTAAAGGGAATGTTCTTTGATTGCTTTCTATATGTAATTTAATCACAGTTTAAATAACAGATTATTTTCATCCTACTAAGAGAAACAACGTGAAGTTGACAGTTTAGTCACTGAGACAAAGAACATCTGACTGTATATGAATCATGACATATCAGAAATCAGTGGTCACTGGTGATTTTGGTTAGACATATACACAATCCGTACATATCAAACGATCTGTAACCAGGCAATAGTGACACAGTATAAACTTTTTTACTCAAATAAGTGTGTTGCACCATTCCTGTCAGATCCAATATAGAAGGTACAGCATCATTTTTAACTTCATGCTCTCTCCAAATCAAATGCAGCTACTGTGTTTTTCCACATCCGGACACTGCACAACATTTTGCACTCTTCAAAGGCAAGTTTATTGCTTAGTTGCTCAATCCAGTGTTAGCATCACATCTGTTATTTACCTACTACTTGTCATGCGTGAATCAGTGGGCGGGGCTGAAGTGGTAACGATGTAGAAGTCGGTGTTGATGTTCTTCTGCAGAGGCAGTCTTTCACTTATCTATGATGTAATAAATAGGCACATTCCACAACCAGTCGTAATCTGGGCTTGGTTTAAATAAAAGCTGTTTTTGGACAAACAAGGAAGCTTTCAGTTCTGAAACTTGCAATAAATTCTTCTAGTACGAAGACCTGTTATATGTCAAAAACTCAAGGAAAGTTTGATTTCTCAATTCATGACCCCTTTAAATTAAAAAAAAAAATGTAAATTTAAATTTAAAAAAATTCTCTAGTGTTGAATCTCATTCACAAGGGGCTGATAAGCAGTGTGTATGTGTGTGTGTGTGTGTGTGTGTGTGTGTGTGTGTGTGTGAGTGTGTGTGTGTTTGAAGCTTCTCACCAGGTGAGTTTGCTGCTCTATGTTCTACATTTTTTATTCTGAGACACAATGCACGTGAAATAATGACCTGACAAATAGGCTACAAATCATTGTGCTCTTCTCACTTCTCTGACACTCTCGACATGGTAATGAAGCAGCAGCGACTCTCACACACGCTTTGATTGCTTCATTTAGGAGTCTAAATGCTTGACACATCACAATCATTCATCTGAGTTACTGCTAATCTCCTCAAAATGCATCATACCCCACTGCAGTGAAAAAACACACCTCACAAAACTCACTGTAAATGGAAGTGTGATATTATTGTTCACTGTCTAATTCCACATGTATTTAAGGATGAGAGAGATACATTCACACACATTTCTCTTCAAACAGACAATACAGATCAGTGCTTCTCAACTGCTTTTGCTTCAGGACACTCATTTTATATTGGACATCAAGTGGCAACACAGTCATCATTTAAAGTACAATTTTTTTTTTTTTTCAATGGTCCACTTTACACATTCTACTAACTAGAAGTAACTTTGCAACTGCATGTCAACTAACTCTCATTATAGTGTTAGTAGACTTACGTGCCCTGTGGATGTCGATTCACAAGGTAGTCAAAGAAAAATGAAGCACTTGACATTTGACTTGACATTTGATATTCAACAGTGCTTTGATCTGCCTGCATTGACACTATTCTTTTAAGAGCTGCTGTGCAGCCAAATAATGTACCAGTTATCAATGTAAAGCTGCTTTGACACAATCTACATTGTAAAAAGCGCTATATAAATAAAGGTGACTTGACTTGACTTGACTCTAGCGCAAGTTCCGCCAGGAATACTCAAATGTTACGCCACCTATTAGTTCAGATCTAACCAATCATTATCTAACACTTGGAGTATAAAAGATCGGTGCTTACACATGTCTGAGTTCGCAGATGCTGACGCAAACCTTCACCTCCATCCTCCCCACTACCACCAGGATGGTCCCTGTCCATACTTTCCGGGGGTCTTGCCTCTCGAGTCTTTCTGGTAGAACCAGAATAAACAGAACAGACCGGGAAGCATGCAAGCTACAGCGACAATGGAGGCCTATATAGAGAACAGATTGTGCAAAGAGCTTAGAAAGTACCCTCATTTGTACAACTTAGGGTTAAGGTTAGTAGTATAAGTTGACATGTACAGTAGATGCAAAAAAATAAAAATCTTAATGGCCCTAAAAATTTACTTTATTTTATTTATGAAAAATGCAATTTCTTATTTATTTTATTTTGGACATGTTTAACATGCAGGTTTCCAGAGATTCTCATGTACCCTTTTTGCCATGTAAACAAAGCACACTAATTTAACATTACCTTGAAACAATCTGCTTTCTGCATGTTTCTCAGGATGCCTTTAGTGGTTGTTTGAATGTTTGATGATCTGTTCGGAATGAAATGTTACAATAACAACACTTCAACAATGACATAAAAGCATGATTTTCCAATTTATATTAAAAAAAAAAATATTATATTACTATATTAGTTTATATTATACTCACACACACATTGGAACTTTCCATAGATATAATGATTTTTATACTTTACAAACTGTATATTATATCCTCTAACCCTACCCCTAAACCTACCCATCACAGAAAATGTCTCCGGTTACAAATGTACAAACGTACAAATGTACAAACTACTCTAGACTCAACCCCTGAAGACTTGCTTACCAAGGGGAGCTCACAGAGAGCCAGCTACAACCACCTGAATGCTGTCTTCATGCCAGTACCGAAAAGAGCTAATGGGAAGAAGAGGACCCTACTTTAAGAACCAAAACCATAGGGGAAGGGTTCTACTTTAAACTCAATTCAGAGGACATGTACCGGATCCTGGACTCCAACACTCCCAAAGGTGTTTTACCACGAGAAAGGTTTGCAATCATATGAGGCAAAAGCCCATTCCTCATTGGGTTCTAGAGATTTGATAAGAAAGCTGTAAAGGGGAGCTACTTAAACACCCTAACAATAAGGGGAGGGTTCTACTCGACCCTCAACCCAGAGAACTCACTAGTCACGGGAGCCCGCTAAGCGCTAACTACAACAACATGACACCGCTGCCCTCTAGAGCTTACAAAGGAGCTTCCTACTAAGAGAAGCCCATCATGGGGAACGGAGGACCCTGCATTAAGACCCAAACAATGGGGAGGGTTCTACTCTAAGTTCAACCTGAGGATACGTCCCAGATCTCAAAACTTCAACACTCCCGAAGGTGCCTTACAACAAAAAGGCTTTGCAAATTTGGGGCGAATACGACTTTCTGTCGGGCTCTCAAGATCGGACAGTTTTAACTGGGAGCAGAGGACCCTGCTTAAAACCCTACGCAGCAAGGGAAGGTACTACTCTACACTCGACAAGAGGACTCGTTTATCAAAGGGAGCTAACAACATGCTAGCTACAACCTCTCAATGTCATTGTCCTACAGGTGTGCCCAGAATCTCAAGACTCCAGCACTCCCAAAAATACCTTACAACAAGAAGGGTTCACGAGTGTGCAAAAGCCACACCTTGTTGGGTTCTAAAGATTATACAAAGCTCACTCATCTACTCTGCAATAGTTAGCGCTAAAGAATTTTTAGCACCAACTAACATAGAACATCCTCAACTTGTGCACTGAATACTACCTTTGCTTAACATTTGGACCTAGGCATCAGAGGAGCAATCTGAACCTCAATATTGCTCCAGACTAGAAAAAAATAGCGAAACTCAAAAAAAAAAAAAAAAAAAAAACCTCATTCTTTTAATGTTAGTCAATACTCTGTGCCTATTACACAGCTCCATGAAAGCAAACCCCAACTTCAGATTTTTTCAGGCTGGAGGGAGGTTAATACCTTCAAGAACCACATTCCTGGAAGCTGCTGATTGAGACTCAGCTCTGAGATCAAAGCATCAAACATCAAGGAAAACATCTTCCTCATCTCACTCTGCATCCAATTTCTCAGAATTAGACATTCCACCTTAATCAGTCAGATTGAAAATAGACATGAAAAAATATCAGAAGAGTCCAAAAGGACAGTACTTTTGTCAGACTCCTCCCACTCTCCACCTACAACCCCCGCAATCAATCCCGCCTTGCCGCTATTGTACCCGCAAGACCCGAACCGCAGGTTGCATTTAATTCCCTCACAAGCTGAACACACTCTGATCAAACACTAGATTCTTCTCTCTAACGAGAAACAAGCAAGAACAGAGTCTACTGCCATGAATGCATCGCTATGAGCGCTTTCAATTCGAGAGCTGAACACAATCGTACAAACGCTGACATAGGTGGAGCTTCTCACTGTTGCCGCATTACAAAGCATGCATTCAACTCTTTTGAGAGCTGAACGCGGTCCGTTGAAACACTAGATTCTCATCACTCTTTCAAGAAACAAGCGAGAACAGAGTCTACTGCCAAGAATGCATCGCTATGAGTGCCTTCCACTCCCTCGAGAGCCGAACATGCTTATGCACATGCTGACTACTAACCCTTAGGTGAGAATCAAAGAAGAACAAAGCTTCTTACCAGTCTCTTTCAGTAGTCTCTTGAATGTATTTCTGTCTTACGCATTTCTGTCTTACGCATACAAACAATCATCTCCTGATAACAAAAAAGTTGATGATGTGGTAGTACAATGTGATTGTCCTGTTTAGACATGGTCTTCAGACGTTGGTCATGTAGATTCCCCATAGCATCTTATTCAGACGCAGTGTGAGTTCCCATTCAAAAAGGAACTTTCTGCATTTTTACATTTTCAAAAAAACATTATTTAGTATGATTATAAGCCGTTTTCCTCATGGGGACCAAAAATTTCCCCACAAGGATAAGGATTTTGCATAATGCCATCTTTGTGGGGAGATTTTTTCTCCTTTTTTTTTTTTTTTACCAGGACCACACACACACATACACACACACACACACACACACACACATACACACACTATACTCCTTCCTGCTTCTCACATTTTTGCTTTGATCATTACTCTGCACTAAATTAATTCACTATAATTACCGCAGGTTCCTCATCTCTGACTCCTGCACCTTTTGATGCAAATTAACAAGCAAATTTTGTATTAATGAATGAATATGTTTTTAATTCCTGGATGGATGGAGAGCAGCTGTGAGCTGCGTGTTTATGGAGGGGCAGCTGCAGATTTCACTTTAGTTGTTTACGAGAACTAATTTGAACAGTTATTTCAGATGAACAGTTTCCCTCCTCTCTAGTTGACTTTTCCTCTCCGGTTTAGGCCTGAAACATACTTAATGCAAGCACACAAACTCAGAAATGAATGCCTGGCTAATGAACAGTCAGCATGTTAAACATACATACAAACCTTAGCGCTCAGACAGGCTCTGCCATGACAGTCCCACTAGTAAACATACCATGAAAACATAATTTTATTGTGTGTATTTAAAAAAAAAAAAGAATGTAATTTTGATGGTAAAAGACTGTAAAAATGTTATGGTTAAAACCTGTTAATTGGTTAGCGGTAAGTTCCATTACTCTATACAGTGAAAACCGTAATAGATAATTGCACATTTCATGAAATTTTGTACAGTTTTTGGAAAAGAAAAAGAACATCATCTCATAATTTACAGTAAAAAGCCATACACTGACATCCCCAGAATTCCCATTTCACATTTGATGGTTTTGCTTTTTTTTTTTTTTTTAGCTTTTTTTTAGTTATGTACATTGGGGTTTTATACTCCTAAAGAGTATAAAATCTTATGTTGTTAAATTAATGTTTATTGCATTATTTTAGTGTTGCGTGTGTATTTTGTATTGTTTTGTGCATCTTCAATATATTAGTATTTATCTCAGATTGTGGAAAAGCTGCTTGTGATTGACAGATTTTAGTAATTTGGTAAACAGTATTTGTAATGGTTGGTAGTGATAACCACACACATGACAAGGAAGATAAAAGTTCAAAGCAGTCTTTAGTAATCCACAGGTAATCCAGACAGTGACTGATAGGGAAACACAACCGTCACATAGACAATACACGACAACCAATGAATGCAACATAAGAACTTATATACACAGGATAATGAGGGGAACACAGCTGAATGAGATGACGAAATCAAATTAGTAACTATGACAACAAATGAACTCAGGGAAATGGAGCAAACTGAAAACAGTCCAAATGGTGTGTGAGTGTGACATTATGCCCCCTCCCGGAAAGGCACAACCTCACGCCGACAGGTGGATGGATAAGGTTCAGGAGGAGGGTGAAGATCCAGGAGAGGGATGAACAAACAGAAAGTCCAAGGTGGTGGAAATGACCAGGGGATGGCCTTGAACAGGGTTGTGTGGTTGGAGACCCAGACCACAGGCAGGAATGCGCTCCATGGCGGTGGCACAGGAGGGAGGAGCCATGGTGTAAGGAAAGGCGACATCACCTTTGGGATGACTGGAGGCGATGACGGTGATGGAGGTGGAGTCCACCATGCAGACAGAGCCGATGGGGTGGAGAGAAACCGAAAACCTAGGCAGCTGCGATGGAGCCACAGCGACGACCCCCCAAGGTGGAAGTGGGGATCCGGAGGACAAAGGTGGAGTTGGAGCAATCGAGAGTGGAGGCAGAGCCTGAGGGAGGGCAGAGCTTGTCAGAGCCGAAGCGGTGGAGGGCCGGAGAGTAGCGAATGGCCCGCAAGTCTGCAGCGGAGGCGTGGCGATGTCTGACCCAGGTGGAGCCAACATTCCGAGGGTGCCTGGCGAGGCCGAATGGCCAATGGTCCGCGTTGGAGCTGAGGGAGGAAGGAGTGGAGCCGCAGGAGCCAGGGTGATGGATCGAGGTAGAGCGGAGCCCTCAGAGACTGGAGGCGGATCCACGGGCTTCTGACATCCAGGCGGCGATGGCTCCCAGTGGGTCTGAGCAGTAGCCATGCCACAGAGAGGAGGCTGAGGTGAAGCTGAGGGACTGATGGGAGGTAGCGTTGATTGGGTGGTAGAAGTGGCTGAGGGCTGAAGAGGAGACTGACGAACGACACAGAGACTGACAAAAAAAAATAGGTCCATAAGGGCAGTTTGGAGAGGTGGTGGGAGAGGGAGGCTGGATGGGGTTAACAGAACTGAAGAAGAAGTATCAGATTCTGATGAGATCAAGGGGTACAGGGAATTTGACTCTCCACACACAAACTGTCCATAAAGTCCAGGCAGTATTCACTCTCAGTGGCAGGAGGGTGGGCGCGGCTCGCTTCCATTGCCTCGTACTCCACGAGGACTCCCACGGTGATGGATGAGTCAGTTGGCTCACACACCTGGTCAGATGGGGTTCCTCTCAGGCTCGGGTGTGATGTCAAGCTCGATTGCTCCTTCTGGCATGGGCTCCGACATCGTGGCTGAAGTGTTCTCTTCGTCTGCAGTGGGCGCGAACTGTCGTTCCTCACAGCGGGGTGGTACTGGGCTGGGCACTGGGTTGGGAGTGGAGCTGGTGTCGTCATCTGCTGGTCCTACGGTCAGAGCAGATCCGCATGAATCCAGCACCCACTCCATATATGCACTGAAGCTCCCTCGAGGGCCTTCTCCAAACAGTTGTGCTCTCGTGGCTGTGTTCAGGCCAGTATACAGAAACAAGCACAGGGAGTCGTCTGGGTGGGGTGACTGATAGGCGAGTTTGAGAAAAACCTCCAAATATTCCTCGAGGGAGCTCTCTCCCTGTTCAAGGTACTGGAGCTGCACTGCAGGGAGTTCCATGATGAAAAATATAGTAAAAAAAAAAAAAAAAAAACATTAAACACACCAAACACACTAAAAACACCAAAAAATAAAATAAAAAAACGTCCTTGTCCACGCAGGATAAGGAAGATGAAAGTTCAAAGCAGTCTTTCTAGATTTAAGTTAAATCAGTAAAACATATTATTTATTTATTTTTAATTAATTAATTAATTATTGTTGTTATTTTATTTATTTTTTACATTTTTTAAGTTCTGGCAACCTGTTTGTTTGTTTGTTTGTTTACCATAAATGAAACAATTTTTTTCTTCCTAATTTACAGTGTATATAAAATGCTAGCAGTAAATACTATGAAAGATACAAAGCTGACCAATTTAAAAATAAATAAATAAGTTAATTAATTAATTATCCACCACAGAATGTTAACGTACACAATATTACATTTTGCATGTAGTAGTTCAGGAAAAAGACAAAAAAAACAAAAAAAACAAAAAAAGATCATGTATGTATATTGCTGGAAACTTCTAGTAGACCAATATACAAATTTGTGTGAAAGTGGCTTTTATTCCAAAAGCACCCATATCTGAAGAAGCAGCCGCTTGTGCTGCGTTTGTTTGGGCTCTGTTATTGGCAGCATGAGAGCAGTCAGCATCCAACCAAACTGCATCCGTCATTATCTCACAGAGTCTTAAATCGCCCTCAGATCTGGACTTTTGTCGTAATCCGTTCTTCAGAATGTCAACCTGTGAGATATGCAAACACAAGCGGCCTAATCAGATTCAGATACGAGCTCTGCTTGGACCTGACACCAACGTTTAATATCGCTGATGTGAGCGGGATAATCTCAAATAAAACTCTTTGGATGCTGATCGCCTGCATGTTTCTCTCTGACTCTATGAAAGTGATAGTGAGGAGATTAAAAATTTAATCTAGAAATCCCTCCTCATCTTCAGCTGTGCGTAAAGAGCCTCGGGGAACTTGTATGAAGCAGAAACACTCTGATTAGTTACTGAATTCTGGCTGAACTGCAGTTAAATTACCGTGTGATGGTGAATTTGAGCTCTCAGATACTGCAGATTAAGCTTCGGGATAAGATCACATTTCTGCTCAGAACATTTTTCATTTCTGTCTTCTGACTTCTTCCCTGTGCTATGAGTCAAACTTCACTCTCTCACCAGCAGGGGGAGACAGAAGTCAGTCCAGTGGTTCTGCACACACATTCAACAGTCATACTTGTGTATCAACACCTGACCTTTTAAATGGAGTGGAGAAAATCACATTAAAAGAATATTTCACCCTAAAATGAATATTCTGTCATCATTTACTCACCCTTTATGTTGTTGCAAACCTTGTGTTTTCTCTGTAAAACAAAATAAGAATTTATGAAAGAATTGCATGCAGTTGTTAGCATATCCTAATAATTAAAGTTCACAGTGACCTCCAAAAAAGACTGAATGCAAGAATAATCAAAACCTAAATGAAAACACAATGACTTGTGCATTATATTCAAAGTCCTTTGAAATCATATTATACTTGGTGCACTGAAAAAAAATTATGTATAGAAACAATTAATTACAAAGAAACGGCAAGTAACACATTGAATTAAACATGAAATTATGAAGTAGAAAAACTAAAATTGTATTGTCAAATGTAGCCCAAAGATTGTGTTATTTACAACTTTGAAAATAAATAACTTTTTACAGTGTGGCTCATTTAATGCTTTGTACTATGGTTTTTTATTTTTGGCTGAACTATTCCTTTAAGCCAGGAATTCGGTCCTGCAGAGTTCAGCTCCAGCTTTCCTCAACACTCCTGCCTGGATGTTCACAGTCTGCCTAGTAAGAGCTTGGTTAGCTGGTTCAGGTGTGCTTAATTGGGGTTGGAGCTGAACTCTGCAGGAACAGGACTGGACATCCCTGCTTTAGGTGAAGCTTTGTGTTGAGGCCTATAGATGGCGCTCTTCCTCCTTGTTCTGAGTTCTGAAAAAGACATTTGCACGATCCTGAAGATCCATCTCTGCACTAATGACACTGAATTTCAAGACATCTAGTTGTTGTTAGGTAAATATATGGGCTCAGTTGCTCAGTAAGTGGTGTGTAACCCAATAAGAAGACAGAAGTCAGCGTGTGTGTTTGATGTGCATTAGACTTTGAGTGTCTGGACACACTCCATTCGCTCATCGGCTTCTTACGAGCAATTACAGTAAATGTTCTCCCACCGGTGGACTTGTGTCTCGTGACCAATTAAATGCTGCGGTCCTACATGCAGGACTAAAGCTTGTTAATGGTGAAAATTAGATTCTCAACTTTTCAAAGCTTTTTCCAACCTTGTTTTATTGCATTTCTGAAGTGAATCTGTCTGAATGGTGGGAGAATTTCATTACGGTTTGTGTTTTACATTTGACTAAATGCATCCAGTAGATTTTTACATTAAACAGTGAACTAACTAAAGTGATGTAAGTAATGCAATTGTAGGGATAACACAAGAGAAGAGAGAAGTGTTTTCCAAAAGGTAACTGACAACAGAAACGCTCTAATGGAAAACATGTATGTCTACCTCCAGTGAGCCGCTCATCAGTCGCTCTCGCTTGGTGCTTTCAGACACATTTATAAACGCACATACCATCAGATTCGATCCTCAATTCCACAGATCTCATCCTACGTCAAAAGTGAGGAGCGACTCAGGAATGCGGAACTGAAAATGTTCTTATAAAAGCATACAAACCTTTCGCGCATATACCAGTCAATAAATTAAATTCAATGTTTATGAAAATGTAAAGACAATCATAAAATGCATTAATAAAAATAAGAATAAGAAACATTTAAAATGCTTTGCAATAATTGCATCACTGAAATGAATTCATTAATTTTATCAATGATTTTCTAAAAAACACACTGTAGAGAAACCGGGCGATCCGTCCCGCAACCGAGAGCACATGGATTTCTTTACTCTTCTTCTGAACCATAAAGAGATATTAGCAGCGTTCTGTAACCGGAGATGATGCGCTTGAATTTAAGATGAACTACGACTTTTAAAGAGGGATGATTTAGGAACATTTTTTGAGTGTATACAGACCTTTTACAAATAGTTTGCAGGAACAGTTCGTAAACTGTTGTACATTCACATTTACTGTAGCATCATTCTACAAATGTCTTTATAAATGAGGCCCCAGTTTTATTTTTAAAAACCATAAAGGTCATATGTCACCAATTGCTTTGTAGCCACAGGAAATGACATCATGTCTATCAAGTCAAGTCAAGTCATCTTTATTTATAGAGCACTTTATACAATACAAACAATACAGTTTCAAAGCAACTTTACAGGGATAAGGTTCATTAATTATTAAATGAGTTCATTTCATCTATAAAGCAGTTCTACAGAAAACAGTGATGTCAGTTCAGTTCTCATACAGTCAGATCAATAATATTGTCGAATATTAAGTGTCCCGAGCTGTGACGTCAAAGACACAATAACAACCTCCAGAAAAACGGGTCATTGTGAAAAATATACTGATTATGATTTTATGAATTTATTTGCAAACATTTGATCACAATACTTTAGGCTTAGGATTAGGGGTTTTGTTTATATACTTTTTAATGGCTGTCAGTGGAGAAAGATGCTTTTTGCCCCCATAAATAAACACAGATTCAGATAGAATAGATTGTTAAAAGTAGAAACATTTTTTCACTCATTTTATATCAAATTGCCAATGCTCTTAAATAAAACTGGATCAAAAATACAAAATAACCATATTTATTGCTGAGGTGATAAATGGATGATACTTGCTGAATTCAACATAATTTTACTGATTGTTTAAAAAAACAAAAAAAAACAAAAAAAAAACATATATACAGATAAATATACAGATAAACTGCACAGTTTTCATCATACAGAAAAACATGATTATTATTATTATTTAATTGTTTTTAAAGTTTTTTTTTTTTTTTTTTTTTTACAAATGTCATTACAGTAACACTTGAAATGTATAATTCAATCAGGATGATGCAAATGATGATATCAGGGCCGTGCAGACGGAGTGAACAGAAGCCCGAGTGAAAATTGTCTGAATGTCTTTGGCTTTTTTAACGCAGCTGTCAGATTTACTCAGCAGAGGGAGACGCAGAGCGAACGTGAGACTGTCTCTCTCTCTTCCAGCCTAAAACAAATGAACACGTTCTCCTCCGTAAAGTTGCCCTGACGCTGATGAATGGCTCCGGAGATCAGCTCTGAAAATCTGATGGATTTCAGATCAGAGAAATGCTTAGACAAACTAATGCATGTGATTATATTTTCCAACTCAGGTCCATTGGTGGCTGTCTCATTACAACATCATTACATGTAATTGCAAAGAAAATTACACCGTTTGCACTTTTCTTTCTGTGTGTGTGTGTGTGTGTGTGTGTGTGCGCGCATGCATTTTTAGGAGGTTATGATGGGAAGAGTGTTTGTTGAGAGATGATACAATTGAATTAGTTCCTTTGTAAATGAGAGCGTTCTGAGGTGAGCGTTAAAGCCACACGATGTGTGTGCATGAGTGTGTGTGTGAGTGTTTGTGTACTTGTTTTGGCTATACTTATGAGGACCAAATGTCCTCACTTATACTGTGAAATACTTTTGACTGGTCCACACTAGTTAAAAGGTTTATATATCAGCCAAAAGAAGTTTTTATTTAAATCTAGTGCTGTGCACATGTTTCTGTGATGGGCAGGTTTAGGAGTAGGGGTTGGGTTAGGTGATAGAAAATATCATTAACCTGATATAAAATCAATGGAAGTCTATGCAATGTCCTCACTAAGATAGCAAAACAAACGTGTGTGTGTGTGTGTGTGTGTGTGTTGTTGGGTTAGCAGACAACCACATTTTTGTTGCTTCCAATTACATAAGTTCATCCCAAGTAAAATGTTATTGTTCTAGGAAAGTGTTTTTTCTCAGATGTTGCCTTCTTTAAGAACTCTGTAGACTTAATAAAGTTCTCAGTTCTGCTTAATTTAAATATCAAATTTGTTTCTGATATTTGTTTTAAAATTCCCGAGGAGAAATAAAAACAGATTCAAATGAGTCTCCAGTCATCATCCAGTAAGAATCTAGAGATATAAAATGAACTTGAAGCAGCTCTGATCATTTGATTTGAGATCTCTGACTTTTGATCGCAAACATTTGTTGAGATCTCTACTGAAACTCTAGACGAGACACACTCAGGAGAAAAATACCCTCGCTTTATTCGTGTTGCTTTCTATGAGAAAAATAAATGACAGAGACCATTTGTGAATTTTCTGTGAGACCAAGTAAAAACAACAATCTGGTAAGATCTCTGTAATAAAAGGCAGAGGAGAATCATCTACACAAGCTCAAAAAAAATATACATGGAATCCCAATAGTGTTCCTGCGCTGTGATTCTTAAAGCACATCCAGAAACTCAGAGATCCGACGAGCAGAACCACGAGCTGCTGCAGTCCATCAGTTTCTCTACAGAACACTGAGATACCTTACATTATAGAATAAGCTCATTAAAAAAAAACAATAATAAAAAAATTAAAAAATCTCATTTAACTGCTTTATTAAAACACTAGAGGAATAAATAATGAGTTTTGTGATATCCACTGATCTGAGTTTCTAAAAATGCTTTATTTGTTCTTGCTCTCAAGTTCACCACTAGAGGTCACTCTTTCATTAGCCATTGCCTTTGTTTTGTTTGAGTTCATCAACACTCTTTCTGCCTCCATCTCTCCATCTCTTGCTACTCTTCTGGCTTTTTTTAAACAATCTTAATTGGGCTTTTCTGCTCTTTTGCAGCCTGCTCTCTGCCGGACACACACACACACACACACACACAGTCTCTCTCACTCCTGACAAATGTGATGTTTCGGTGTGCATGTTAATGGGCGGCACAGGCATCAAAGAGCATACATTAATATTTACGGCCGCTGTGATTTCTTGTTGTTTTTGGTCTCCTGGGGCGACGGGCACATTCTTGCACTCAACAATCTCCTGTTTTCTTCATGCTTTCAATAAATTTTGATATTCCTCACTGTTTTTCTCTCTCTGTAATGTGCGCAGTTCAGTTTGAGGGCCGATGTGAAGAAAACGGCATCAAAGAGAATCCTAATTGATTTGGGTCTTTTGTTCTGCTGAAATCTTGAATGTCTTCAGACCTCTTCAACTCCCGGAGACGTTCAGAGTGTAAACGGCATTTAACCTGCTGCGTTCACAACCGTCTGAACGGCCTACAGGAGAGTTTAACACACACACACACACACACACACACACACACACACACGTATTATATATATATATATACAGAAAATATCTTTACAGTGGAGGTCAGTGGTTTCTCTCAATTATCTGCATTCCAGAGGGTTCAAATGTGAAGCTTGTATTTTTCTTAAAGTAGTTCACATGAATTAATTAAAGAGTGTTATGTTTTTTTTTGTTTTTTTTTTTTCAACAGTCCCTTTCTAGGATCTTTCTAGTTTTTTGGTTCAGTGGCATTACATGGCCATGAATAAGACTGAATATAACAGACAAGATAAGTGAATTTATCACACAAGACTTGTGTTAATATGATGTTTAATTGTTGTGCTGATGGTGGTGTGTATTTTAATTTTTGGCCCTGTGCACTGTGTGTTTTTTTTTTTTTTTTACAAACCGCGGGAAGAATAAAATGTTGTACTGGATGTGGTACTAGACACAGATGCTGCTGATCTCTAGATTTCTTCTGTGATTCTCCAGCATCTTTATTCATCCGCTGTCATTCTGTCCATCTTGGCATCATGTGGATGATTTTCTCTTCTGTAAGTTGCTCTCATTTTATCCGCAGTGAGACGCGTGACCCTCGCCGTATGTGTGTTTGTGTGTCAGGTATCAGAGCGACTGTCAGACTGAATCCTCTCATCATTCACTCGCTCACAGACGGAGCAGAAAGGTGTGTGTGTCTGTCAAAACTCAGGGAGGAGAATCACATCAGACACAGCACAGAATCACTCTTCTCCTTTTAAGATTTGGAAGTGCTTTTTGTGCAATATATAACACAGCCATGTACGTGTCATTCAACATCTAGATTTAAGGCATACAATCTGAATATGGGATTTTTTAAAAATGATTATTTTCACTATTACCTTTCAGCTTAGATATTGTCCTGCAGTGACAAATTCTGTTTTTAATAAAAGTAGAAATATTGCATGTAGTCTTTTCATTTGTATGAGCTATGCTCCATGTGTGATATTTATATGAGTATATATAGACAGAAGCCAGTCACACCGCAGGACGCTGCTGTCTGTCACTGTCTGTCACTGACTGACGCGTCACATCAACACCAACAGGGTTTCCTGACCCACTTACACTAAGAACACAAGAGAGGGGCTTCAGTCAATTATAAACGCTATCTGATCTTTCAGAAAGCCACTGAATTAGTAAGGTAACATGAGGACTTGAGGAAGGTTGAGTAAATCTGGGACTACTAGTTGAGTCAATCTACAGCAGAGATGATGTTACTGACCTGTCCGTTATGACACACGGCATCACAAACACTCGCAGCGCAGCGGATCGCTTCATAAAGACGCCCCTCCTCGACTAATCCTACTGATATGACAACAAATTACCAGAAAAACTGATTACATATTCTTATCGTTTTGTGTGGAAAGAAGTCAATAAATAGTGTGAATAATTTTTAGGGCCTTAAGAAATGTCTCAGTGGCCTCGCTGTAATCATTATGCTGAGATTATTTTTAAATGTTATCTGTAATTTCATGGTCTAATTCAGCCGCTGTTTGGCTCCTCGGATTCTCTGTACAGGAGCCACAGATTCTCCGAAGAGTGAGAAATCAGAAATAACACCAGGATATCCCAGCATTCTCAGCGGCCATGCAGAAAAGAGAATATTCCGAAGGGGAGGAGATCAAGTGAGCTTCAAAAGAGCCACATTCGCACAAATCACACACTGCTTCATCTTCTGCCGTGTCTGTTTGCAATTTCAAATCTATTTACTACTATTGTTCTTATTATTGCTATGATTATTTTTTACTTGCAAAAAAGCACATTAAACAATGAAGCATTTATAGTGAGAAGGAGATTTAAAGAGTTTAAAGCAGCTCAACACCATCTCTGAAGACACACTAACACCATCCCAATGACCCGAGACTTACAAGACAAACGTTTCAGTATCGACTGTGGATGAATTTTCTGCATGAAACAGAGAAACAGCAGAAGGACTCTTTCTGATCTACATTCCCAACCAGGCAATGTTCCACAATAATAAACAACATCTTCCTCATTGGGAAAAAATGAGATCTCTTTAATATTTCAGTTGTTTCTCTTAGACAGTAATGATGAGAGCAAGTAAAGTCTTTTTCTGAAGATTGTTCGCTTGTAAAAAGATTCCAGTAACCTAATGCGTCTCTGTCATGGATACATCAGGTTCCACCGTCACTCCCACAACGATCACTGTCACCCGAGTACTAATCACCTGGACCTGTCACTTATCAATCCATCAGCCATGGACTACTTAAGCACATGCATCAGTCACATTCATTGTCTGTTCTCCCAAGTGGATACAAGACTAACACTCTATGCTCTACTTACCTGTGTACAACGTATCAAAGAAGATTCCTATTCCTCCTCCAGCATTGCTCGATCTCCACTCCATCTCCATCATCTCCAATGTCTCCCTCTATCATCTCCATGCACTTCTCCTGTCTCCGTGGATTCTCCCTTGTCATTGGCAACTGAGGTGTGTGCATACGTATATTCCCTTCATTCATTCATTCTCCCATTCTGCTATATTCAAGAAAGGACTGTGCTACATTCATTCTCCATATCATCACTTATTGCTCTGTTCCATTCAGATATCTGTCTGTTTTGACACTCTCTGCTGCTTTAATAAACTTGTGCTTAACTGTTCTCCAGTTGTGTCCTCTAAGTCTTTATATCATTACAGAAGAACAGACCTAAAAACAACGCACCAGCAGCATGAGCAGTCTGAATCCCTATCCTTTAGAGGCCCTTGTTGATGCACTTCACAGCACACTCACCATGCCAACTACCTCAGTTGCCGCACCACTCACCGCTCCTTCACCCACCATTATTGCCAGTCCCATGGTCACTCCAGTGCCCTGGTTTGGCGGAGGAATGCAAACGGTTTCTCCTTCAGTGCTCTCTGGCCCTGGAGATGCAGCCGCAGCAATTCCCCACCGAAAAGGCAAAGATTTCTTTCATAATTTCTCTGCTGAGGGAGCGAGCGCTCCAATGAGCTGAGACAATATGGGACCAAAATGGCCCAGTCACCCAATCCTTAGACAACTTTTTGGTCCATTTGTATCAATTGTATCACTTGAAAAAAGGAAATAGCTCTATTAATTATTTTGCCTTACGTTCCCGTACTTTAGCTGCTGCAAGCGGATGGCTCCTCACTACGTACCGCCAAGGGCTGGAGCCTAAGCTGCATCTGCATCTTGATGCCATGGGTCTAGAAAAATTTGTCCAGCTCTCCATCAGAGTCACTCAACATATGCAGGGATGTTTGGAACACCAACAGAGTCAGTCAGCAGTTCCTCTAACCTCCCCGCCAACCAGATTATGTTGGTGCTCCAGAACCAGATGTGGATTACATGTAAGTTGAGACCACCCGTCTAACCCCGGCTGAGCGGCAATGTCGGCAAGGGCTCTGCCTGTATCGTGGTGCTAAGGGACATGTTATAAATCACTGCCTTATTCGTCCTCCGTGTCCAGTGTAAACAATATTAAATTCCAAGTTATTGCCACTTACTTCCATTGTTTGTTTTACTGCTTTTGACATCTCCATTTCAGTCAATGCCCTCATTGACAGTGGATCAGCCAGCAATTTCATTTCTGGGAAGCTCTGCCATCACCTCAAGCTCAAGAAGAAATGCATGAGGTCTGCTACAAGGTTCACTCAATAACTGGAAAACCACTCAGCCGGGGTCGAGTATGCCATTGTGTTGGACCAGTACAACTACAAGTGGATCTCCTTCATGTCAAGAACATCAAACTCCTGGATCTGGAGAATTCCACTGGCAAAATTGTCATTGGACGCCCTTGGCTTATCCTACAGTGGGCCACAGGCGAAGTCCTGAAGTGGGGTGAGAAATGTTTTTCTTCATGCTTTCCTTAACTGCCTATCTCAGCATACCAGCCAGACAAACACTTACCTGTCCTGTCAACCTCGATTGAAAGTCCCCTAGAAAAACAATCTGTGGATATTCCTGCTGATTTTGCCCCCTTCAGTGACGTAATTTGCCCAAGATGAGCCTCCCATCTACCACATCACAGGCCATGGAATTGCACCATAGACCTCACACCGGGTGAGCCAGTGCCCCGTGGCAAGATATATCCTCTCTCCATCCCTGAACTGAAGGCCATGGAGGAGTATATACAGGAGGCACATCCGTGCATTCTGTGTACTGGGTTACATCCGTTCTTCTACCTCACCTGCTGCTTTGAGTTTTTTCTTCATGGCCAAGAAGGACTGAGGCTTGAGGCCCTGCATTGATTACCAGGCATTAAACTAGATCACTGTAAAATTCTGCGATCCACTTCCCCTCGTCCCAGCAGCCCTGGAACATCTTAGAGGAGCTACCATCTTTACCAAGCTGAACCTTAGAAGTGCCTCATCCGGATACGTGAGGGAGACGAATAGAAGACTGCTTTTGTGACCCCACCAGGCCATTGTGAGTACTGCGTCATGCCGTATGGCCTGGTCAATGCGCCCTTCGTATTCCAGGATTTCATGCATGAGGTGTTCCAGAAATTTCTCTTGGCCGAACATCGGCAGCACGTCTCGGAGGTCCTCCAATGCCTGTTCCTTAAAGCAGAGAACTCAGTCCTCAGTCCAATTACTTGGCTATCACAACAGTAAAGATGGTATCCTGATGGACAAGGGGAAAGTTTCTGCAATCCACTCACCAATCTCCTAAAAGGCAGGCCCAAGTCTCTGTCCTGGACTCCAGCGGCCACCGATGCCATACTATTGCTGAAAAAGGCCATCACCAGCACACTGCTCCTTGTCTATCCTGACCCAAAGAAGCCATTTGTGGTGGAAGTTGACACATCCACCACAGGAGTAGAAGCGATGTTTTCTCAGCAGCAGGGGATGCCTCCTAAACTCCATCTATGTGCCTTCTTTTCCAAAAAACTCACCCCGGCAAAAATAAAACTATGACACTGGCAAATGAGAACTGCTGGCTATCATAATGGCAGAGACATAGAGGAATGGCATCACTGGCTAGAGGGAGCTTGTTACCCCTCCATTGTTTATACTGACCATAAGAATTTGGAATATCTCCAAGAGGCAAAACACCCGAATCCTCGCCAAGCTCGATGGGCACTATTCTTCACCAGATTTAACTTTACCATCTCATACAGACCAGTTTCCAAGAACATCAAGGTAGACACTCTGTTCCGTCAGTTCAATTCCAACGACCCCAACATATCACTAGAGCCCATTGTTCCCTCTAGCCTGATCGTCAGTCTCATCCAGTGGTCTCTTGAGGATCAGCTAACCGAGACCAACGCCAATACTCCACCGGGTGCCCCCCAAACCTACATTTCCAAAACTCACCATACTCCATTGATCCTCTCAGCTCACTCCTCCATGGGCACTGGCCACCCAGGGACCTCTCAAACTCTCTCATTGCTGGAAGATCGCTTCTGGTGGCCAGGAATGGCAGATGATGTTAGAAGGTTCATCCAAGTCACCACTCCATCTTCCAGCAGGTAAACTCCTTCCTCTGCCCATACCACAACGTCCATGGTCACACCTAGGAGTGGATTTCATAACAGACCTACCTCCTTCCAACAAAAATACTTGTATCCTTGTCATTGTTGATAGTTTTTCTAAGGCATGCCAGTTAATACCTCTGAAGAAACTTCCCACGGCCATGGAAACTGCTGAACTTATGTTTAACCATGTGTTTTGCAACTTTGCCTACCAGAGGATATAGTAACAGACTGAGGCCCTCAGTTCATCTCCCGTGTCTGAAAACCATTCTTCTCCCTCCTAGATGTGATTGTCAGCCTCTCCTGTGGATACCATCCCCAGACCAATGGGCAGACGGAGAGGAAGATACAAGAGAATGATCACTTTTTGAGAACCTTCTGTCATGGCCACCAGAACTCCTAGAACCAGTTCCTCACCTGGAGTGAGGAACCAACTGGAGTACCTAGTCGATTGGGAGGGCTATGGACCAGAGGAACGTTCCTGGTTACATAGAGAAGACATTCTAGACCCCACTCTACTCACCTCTTTCCGTACCTCAAATCCAGGCCATCCAGCTCCCTGTGGATCCAGGCCATCCAGCTCCCTGCTGTCAGGAGCGGACTGTGAAGGCGGGGGGGTGGGGGGGGGAGTACTGTCACAGATACACAGGTTCCACTGTCATCGGCAACTGAGGTATGTGCATACCATCTATTCCTTTCATTCATTCTCCCACTCTGCTACATTCAAGAAAGGACTGTGTTGCATTCATTCTCCATATCGTCATCGCTCATTGCTCTGTTCCATTCGGATATCTGTCTGTTTTGACTCACTCTCAGCTGCTTTAATAAACTTGTGCCTAACTGTTCTCCCGTTGTGTTTTCTGAGTGTGCATATCATTACAGTCTCCTCTTGAAAAGAGATCTCAGAAATGTGCAGAACGGTGGTTTTAAACTAGTTTTGCTTTAGACCTGGATTTTACATTGGACATCAAGTGCCACAGCACAAAAAAATTGTTTATACATACAAAAGTAAACAAAAATCTAACATTATCATACATTTCATGCTAATCATTTGGCATATTGTTAGACCAATGCAAATCATGGTAATACTATTATATATATATATATATATATATATATATATATATATATATATATATATATAGTCTAACAATATGATAAATAATTAACATGAAATTGAACAAAACATAAACAGCAGCACGAGTGCGACTTAAACACCTTGATTGGACATGCTTACATACATGGGAAGTGTTGATAAGTTGATAAGCATGATGATAAGATTTATTTGCTATCCTAACTTTCAAATAGGTTAGGATCAGATTATAGATTACCCCTTTCTGTGTGCTGAAATGTAACGTATGGATTCTTTTATTATGTGTCATAATAACATTAAGTTTAAAATGTTCACTGACTAGCTCTTATGCAGTTTGGCTTTGGAGCAAGTGTTACACTTCTGACACTCTGATCCGGTTTTGTGAGACTAGCTCATCACCTCTTTCAAACTTACAGTCCATGTGCATGTTTGGGTTGAGAATCATAGCTCTGTTGTGTGTGTGTGTGTGTGTGTGTGTGTGTGTGTGTGTGAGAGAGAGAGAGAGAGAGAGAAAGAAAGAGAGAGTGCGTGTGTGTGTGTGGTAATCTCCGTCCCTGTGCAGTCGGTCCCTCTGTGGGGCTCTGGATTGTTCTGCTCTCTGTGTGGCTCTCTGACGGTTTGAACCGCAGCTTTGTGAAGTCTTCCACTCCGCTTTCACAATCTGCGTCTGCAGCTGAGACCGTCGAACACTCGAACTGTCCCGATTGCCCAAACGGCTGGAACGGTACTGCACATTGTTCCTCTTCCAGCAGGGGCCCTGGGGCCGATGGGAGACACTTGGTATCCGGGCGTAATCTTTTTTTTCATTCGCTGGCCACATTTGAGCTCAGTCTCAGGCGAGTCCGGAGAAAGAATAGAGCCGGTAGAATCGCAGGCTTACAGAAGCGGCCGTAATCCGGATGCAGCCCGGGCCAAACCTCCATGACTTCATGAGCAGAAGATTGTGTCTGTCCTCTAATGGGCCTCACTGTACTAATCACACAGCGGCACATTCATCACGTCACAGTGCGACGATATTCTAAATCTGTTTATTAGATTAGGCTTGGCTTTCAGCTTTTTATTTTTGTCAAGCCGCATATTTGGAATAAAACTGTTTGCTGATGGTTGTTGCTCTGTGGAGTCACTGAATGATGCTTCTAAATGTGAACTGACCATTTCAAATCCACTTTAGCAGCTTACTGAGACATGTCTTCATCTTTTCAAGGTCAAACACTCAAAAAACTTATAAAAACAAACAACTCCTGAATATTAAACACCAGCATCATGCTTTGATTTTGCAGGAAGTTTAATTTGAATCCTGTTACAAAATTCACACAATAATTTACACTCATTAACACCACAGAACTAAATATATATTGTATTAATATTATTCCATAATATATATGATCAACATATATTAAAGACATTTTAGAAAAAATGCTATATCAAAAGCAATTGCTTTACTGTAATTTCTGCATTAATAAAAGTTATTTTTTAAATATACCTCTGTGAGTAGTTTTATATGCTGATTCTCAAATACTTTAAATTAAATTAATTGTTAATATGCCCATTTATAATTTTTACCAAAGTAAAAAAAAAAAAAAAAAACAATTTAAAGAAATAAGCAAACATGAATTTGAAACTTTAAAAGAGTGGCAAGTGGAAAAAAAAATTTAACGACTTTTTTAGATATTTCATTTATAATATATATTAATATGTAATATATAATATATAAATATGTATTTTACATTAATAATATATAAATACATAATTATTCAGCTATAAAAGGTTAATACTGGCAGAGATAAATGTTTGAGTTATCTATCTGTGATATTTGATGTCTTTTGACAGTCGGTCGTGGTTTATGAAGTTCAGCTTCCACCTTAAAGAAGAGCCGCGAGAGAAAAGCAGCTGAAAAGCGTCATTAGCTTGCGTACAGTGGAGGCCCATTTGTGTCCATTTGCATGTGGCGTCTCGTGCAGCTGAGTGTGGAGACGTGGCGCTGTAATGACCGCCTGTCACAACACTCGGAGGGAGGCCTGCACACACCGCACACCCAAATCAACCCCTGTCAGTCGGCCGCACACGCTGCGCTGGCAACCTGTAATTCCCACACGCTTCCTTCCTGCTCCGTGCGGCTAAATGGCACTCGCGGCAGAGTGAATCTGCAAAGTTGTGTTTAATAACACTGAGGAGCGAGTGATATCTGCGGCGGGGCGCTGTGATGGCGGGCCGCGCGGGGTTAAGAGGGATTTTGTCATGACTGCTCAGCCGTGCTCTAATCTATTCACTGAAACTCTCCATCTTTTCAGCTAGCCATCATCAAGGAAACGGAAAACAATTAAGGCCTCTGGCAAATTGTTTAAATGTTTCCATGTTCGCCATTTTCCCTTTTGCTCTTTGTGGCTCAATGCAGCCCGTTATCTCACTGCTGTCTGTGCTGAATGAGTGTGTGTGTCTGTGTGTGAGAGCGTTTGTCTGTGTCTGTGTGTGAGAGCGTTTGTCTGTGTCTGTGTGTGAGAGTGTTGTGTGTGTGTGTGTGATGTGTGAGTGTGTGTACTACCTATACTACTGTTATTATTTAAGTGTTACCTTACAATGATGAACATCACAGTTTGACTGAAGCGATCTGGAGATACAGACACGCATTGAAGATCCCTCATTAATATTTCTGTCTTGTCTTCAAGTGAAATGATGTAAACATCTTTAAAACAGGATACATTTAAGAAGCTGAATTGCATCAGATATTAGGACTTGTCTTCAGAGAATATTTATCTTGAAGTTTATTTTACTCACCCCATTGGTAAATAGACTGCACTGCATATATGCTTAAGAACAAGAACAATTAGGTAAAATAAATCAACTTAATTCAGTCCAATCTTAGTTTTATTGTTCAACACTGTTTCTCAAGTAACTTTAGGTTTACACATTTTAAGTGGAAAAGAAGACAAAAGCACTAGTGCAGTGCAACAAACACAGATCAGAGGAGAACAAGACGAGAAAGACTTTTGATGAACATTTAACAAAAGAGATCTCATGTGGCCGGTTCTTTCCTTTAGTGTGTCCGCACACATGACCAGTCAGATATTTTAGCTTAGATGAAAAAGTGAAACCTTCATGAAACTTCATAACACAGTACAAACTTTGCAGTCGTAATGGTGTGTCTAATGGAGTGTTGGGAAGCTTTAAAAACACTTAAAAACAGCACAGTGTTGTTTTGTCACGCTATACCACTACTTCATGGAAAACAGCGATACGTTACTGTGAAAGTTTTGAAAACTACTTAAAAATGTGTTTTTCAGTTAAAGTAGTTAACTACTTCATCACAGTTAGACGACATGTATCTCTCTCCGACTGACCTCCAGACTATCTTTACATAAACCAGCTGAAGATACTGGATCGGTTCCTCTGATGGTTCTGGAATATCTGCATTCTTCCACCAATGATTGTGCTAAACATTCATTACAACAAACTCACAACCACTGCAGTCTGTCAGCAAATAACTTATGAGCTGGTTCTTTTCAGGTCCAAATGAGCAGAATTGTGAGCAAATGTTCTCAAAAGAAACTCGTTGGACTACAACGGCTCATTTGACCACTGAATTCACTTACTGCCGTTACTGTTATCAGCATGAGGTTCTACTTAAATCAGTAGAAATTAAAATATGATCCCAAAATAATATTGCTTCTGTTCATATCATATTCATATTCATATTTTAGGCAGAATTTCTCTGAAGCGCTAAACCAAAACCAGAATGGCTAAATTTCTACGATTTCATCCCTACTGAAGGCACTTTCCAAAATTCCGACTTAAAAAGCATAAAGTAAATTCTCTCCAAACGCAGAAAACAGTGGTGCCGTGTATCATTTCTGATTAATGAATTCATTTGAGCTCAACAGCATGATATCAGCAGGAGCGCACATTGATATTCACCAAAACAACAACAAAAACAGGATTCCTTTGAAATGCCCCCAAAAGACGAAAGGCAGAAGTTGGCCAAACCTGAGAGAAAAACAGAAGAAATTAGCAGTTGAAGAGCATTTTCACTCTAATTTGTCATCGATGCATAAATCTTGCTGACAGGCAGCAGCGGCGTAATGGCATCGCGTTGGATGGAAAAGCTGTGTAAACTTGCGCAGTTGCAGAAACTGAAAAACTATATGTTGAACATCACCTTATTTGCATAATTTAGCGAAAGCCAATGAGGCAGCACCGAGAGCGCGTGTGGCGGCCGTAAGTGTTTGAGAGGGGGGGCCGTAAATGGGTCGCCTATGGGGATTTCTGCGCTCCGTAGGGGTGGGAAATGAGGAATATTTTTCAAACAGCAGGGGGAAAGGTTTTAAAAGCAGAAACACACGCAGAGATAAAGATGTTAATGCCATGGGGTGCGATGCAGGAAAACTCTCAGCGTTGAGAGAAAGAGTGAAAAATATCAACTAGGCTGCGTAATTTCAGCATTAAGAGGTCATAATCATGTTTCACTCGCGATATTAAAACCGAAGCGTGCGTCCTCTCATGAGAGGACTCAAAAGATAAATAAAAAGGAAAGATCATCAGGTAGGTTTGGCTAATGGACTGCAGGAATGTGTATGTGTGCGTGTGTATGTGTGCGTGTGTGTGTAAACACTGCGGCGAGCCTCACACACACACACACACCTCTTGCAAACAAACACACACCTCATGCTGAATTCAGAAAAGACGCACACGCGTATGTGTGTGTTTCTTTTATTGATGTTTGGACTGACTCTGCCCCGCGCTGACTCAAACACATTTGGGATTTCATGCACGAGGGCTTTTGTTCACGGAAGGAAGCCTTTCACAATGTTGTTTTGGTGCTGTGTCATAAACTCCAGCGATTCTAGAAGAAAGCGAGCCAAGACGGCAAAGAAAGAGGAAGACTTCCTGGTAGAAGCTCTTTATAATGTGACACGACCACTGAAACTCTCATGAGTCAGTAAAACAGTGTCCAAAAGTATATTTTAGCAATGTGAATGTCGAGTAAATTACATGGCCCTAAAATTTTTGCACAAACCATGAATCTGTATTTAGCATTGTTTATTTGTTTTTTGTTTTTGTTTAAATCATATATATATATATATTTTTTTTTTTAGACAAAAAATATTTTTTTCTTCCAGATTAGTGATACACAGTGGGTGATTGTATATGGGGGCCCGTCTTCATCTCGCAGTGAAAAAGCATGTTGCAGCTGCTATTACATCTGTTTTATTAATTTGTCAAAGCTAGTTTGTTTTCCCAGTTTGGCAAGTGCTAAAAAATAAATAAATAAATAAATAAATAAATAATAAAACAAAGTTTTTTAAAAAAGGACAGGAACACAGGGTGAGAGAAAGAAAACAGACCAAGAAAGAAGGCCAGTGGCTGAAGAGTACAGACTGCTCTGTGGTGGCGTTTGGTCGAAGCTGCTAAGCCTCTTCAGAGCAGCGCAAAGATTAGAGCTGAATGAGTGTGAGAGACAAAGATAGAGAGAAAGAGAGAGAGATACTGAGGACGAGTGAGAGGCTGGACGGCCCAGAGAACACTTGGCATTCGGACGTCTTTTGAAAGCCAAAGACACACATTACACTGAGGAGCAGACGCCCTTCAGACAAAACACAAGGAAGGACGTGAATCAAACACACCATGATCACAGGCCTGTGAGATCTAGAAAATCACTACCTGAACACTAATCACAGGAGAGTAGGTTGTAATGCACTTTACAATAATGTCTTGTTAGTTAACATAAGTTAATGCCTGGTAACAAATGGATCCTTATTGTTTCCACTAATACATGTTCCTCATGAATGTTTGAGAGGAACTTGTTCATGAGAATCTGTCAATCAAAAAAAACAAAACTCGCAATTCTCATCAAGAGCACGTCTGGGTCACATTTCAACTCAAATCAAAACAAGCTAACTAAATAAACAAATGATTAAATATAAGAGAGAAAAAAAGACATTCAAAAATAATAAAGTAAGAGATGTTTATGTTTTCTGTCATTTTTCCATGGAATGTTTATTTATGAGAAATCTTCATTTGAATGCAGAGGACAAACTGCGAACAAAAACCTTTTGCTCCATCATGACAGTAAATGACTCTTTCTCAAAGAGAAAATGACATTATGTACAGTTTTTATCAGTCTTTGGCTCAGAAAATATTTTTCCCTTAAAACAATACATTGAGATATTTGAAAAAAACAAGCATTTTTCATAAGCCTGCAGATCTGCGGCAGTGCTGAGAATGTGAAACGCAGATCGCTGAGGACGTGCATCTTTGTGCAGAGCATGTTTTACACCCCAAACTGTGTTTTTGGATATGAAGTCGCTGCAGTTTCACTAATGTATGTGTGTAAGTCTCTTTCTGTGCTGATATTCAGAGAGAAGCCTTTTTCAGCCACATGGAGGCACTGCCTATTTTTGATTAATTCATTTGTGTATATATTTATATATTTAGTGTGACATTGAGGAGGTGAGAAGGCATTTTGTCAATTCTTAAGTGTCTGACAAGTTGAATAAAGTTTAGCATAGCAGGAACACAAGGACGTCAAGGAAAGAATCAAAGAGAAACAGAGAGAGAGCGGGTGATTTGAGTGACACTGCTGCTGACCTCTTGACCTCGACGTCTCGCGGGGGTCACCGTCCCTCAGATGGAGGAAAAGGCAGTAGTGTGAAAGGTTCCTCGGTGACAGGAGGTCATCATGTGACTGGCCTCAACACTCTCTCCAGCTGTCAAACGCTCCATTTAGTCAAACGGCCAATGAAACAAATGCAGTCGGAGTCGAGAGAAGTTTGGAAGGACAGAATTGTGTTATTTTGCACTTTCTTCAATGAGATGGTCACTGTCAGAAAGAAAGAGAACTACAACATGATAAAGACAGACTGCAGTGCTGGTTTAGTTTCAGGACATGCGCAGTGTTTACATCAAGTAGTGAGCCAATACGGTTGTTTACTGATCGAAAGTAACAAAAATATTCTTAAAATCAAACATTAGATATACATTTATTCAACCCAGGCTCACTGAAATAGATTTTGTATCATGGAAAAATCATTATCATGGCACAGACTAATAGAAAAATGGCTACATTTGTTTTTTAAACATCTTGGTTTGATGTTGTCGGCTGACTCCTGTCCATGTCTAATGTGACTAGATTTTACAAAGTGACAGATAAATTTGGCCCAAAATAACTTCAATTAGACACACATCTTTTGACGTCAAGAGCAAAAGATTTGGGGAATGTTTTCTCCTTCCTTGTTCAATAAAGCAGACTTTTTTTTTTTTTTTGCCTGCAGTTTATACAGTTATAGTTGCAGTTTATTATTTGCATTTTGCATTGTTCTTTCCCTGCTGTCCTCAAGCCATTAGAACAGACCCACAGCCGGCGACTGTGAATCTCTGTGTCAGTCTGAGAGAAATGACTCGAGCGGTCGTGTGATGGTTCAAGTGCCTCTCTGCCGTTTAATAAGAGAGACTCTTTCCTAAACGCATCCTGAGCGGAACAACAACAGCGCCCGTATCTCTCACAGCAGGTATCGCTGTACCGCGGCAACAAATACCTCCGTCTGACGCGCTTTCACGATCCCCATCTGCTCTCCCAGGTGCTGTTTAGATTCCAGACCCCCGGGGGATGAACCACAAACTTTTTATGCTCCTTTGTAACGGAGAAAAACACTCAGTGATCTCTGCCAGTACCACATGTCACATGTAAAATACATCACAATAATGTAGTGGGAGGCCGTATCGCTCTCTGGTTTCTGTTGTCGACTTCAGTGCTGAAATATTAAGCCGTTTTCACAGAGCGTCTGTGCGAGCGATTTCCTCTGTGTTGTTTAAACAAACACCTTGATTTTCATAAAGAGAGCTGAATGATCAGGTCTCTGGTAGTCGGCAATAAATCAACGTACCTGTTTTATTCTTTACGGCTGGAAGATGAATTGCCCGTTTGATAAAAGATGACTTCTCAAACACCGTGACAATTACCTGCCTTATTCTCATTATGAAGCGGACAGCAGACACCTCACACAGTCACGCATGACAGCGCAGAAACGCCCGTGACACATTAATCATGAGACCGATAGTGTCTGTCTGTGGATTACCGTAGGAATTGTATCAGTACCTTTCAGATTTGTAATTTTAATATCAAACACACATTTTTTTTAATAAAGGTTTATGAAAAACACATTTGAGGGCAAGAACATTGGACTTTAAGCATCAAATGCACTATGAAATGTTTTAATGTTTCTGAAAGAGTCTCTTCTGCTCACCGAAGCTGCATTTATTTGATCAAAAATCCAGTCTTCAGTGTCACATGATCCTTCAGAAATCTATTATCTAATTCTAATATGATGATTTGCTGCTCAACAAACATTTATGATTATTATCAATGTTGAAAACAGATTTCAGATTTCTGTGGAAACCGTCATACATTTTTCCAGGATTCTCTAGCATTTATTTGCAGAAATCTTTTGTAAAAATGTCTTTACTTTCACTTTTGATCAATTTATCTTTGTGTGAATTAATTAATTGCATAAATTGCTTCAATTTTAAGTGACAATGTGCATACAGTAAGAATGGTTTTACAGTAATTTACACAAAAATCTGTTTTTCACTAATGAAGCCCATTGTTTGTGATTCAGATGTGAATGTCTGCTTCAAATAATGCAGCAATTCAGTACCAAAATAATCGGCAAAAGGAACTGCATGACTGTTTTCAAACAGGTTGCCTGAACACTCACCCTGTCTGCAATTGGTCAGTTAAATAAACTCACGTCATTGGTTAAGTCAAAAGTTTAAACAAATTGACCACTGTTCTGAAAGTGTCACAAAGTCACAGAGTTTCATTTGTCAGGATGTCAAACTACTAATGACCGACATACAGTTACTATGATATATATATGTATATATATATATATATATATATATATATACACATACAGTATACAACTATTATATTCTTTTGTTCACGCACTCACAAATACACACCGACAGAAACAAGAAAAACTCTGAATGAACTGAAGTAACTTCCACTAAACTCAAAATGACAGAATGACATGAACATTATTACGTTTATTTCCTATCAAGTTTAAAGTGCAGTTTTTTCCCCATTTCCTGTATCTATTGCGAGTGACGGTAAGAGACAGAGAGAGGAGGAGATGGGCAGATGGACGTATGGATGGCGCAGATGTAATCACATGTGATTGAGATCTGCGCTTTTGAGTTGAGAGAGTTCGAGAGTGATCTGCTTATTCCATTTCTGATGTGCGCTACAGACATAAGGAAAAATCATATTTGGCTCCCAAGAAACGTAATAAGCAGCACTTAAGATGGACAACATATTTATTTATTATCATGAATGTGTCTATGGCAGACTGAGTCAATCTCCCAGGCTTCCGTCTAATAAACTACACAGGAATCACCACAGGCACCAAACCCTTTTCACTTAACAAGAGCTGCTTTTTATGATCTACTTCATTTTAAATGGATAAATGGGGGAAAAAAGACGGACAAAAAGCTAGAAAAATAATAACAATCACTGTTTCCAGTCTGATAGATAGCAGTTAGTTCCAGGGCTTTCCAGTAAAACCAACTGAAAAAAGAGAAGAGGAACATTGGACTGACAAACAGCGAGGCTTTGAATCACCTTATTTCTGTCCTTCTCTTTGATTTGTATTTGTTGTGATGTGATGGTGCAATGATATAATGTTGTGTTTTGGTGGTAATGTGCTGGGGATGTGATACGTGTATGTATTTGAATAGTATAAGAGTGATGGAATGATGTTGTTTAATGCTGGGATCTTGTGATGGTGTTTTGAAGGTGATGGGATACAGGGTGAAGTTATGATGTTATTGTGATAGTGTCATGGTGCTGGGATGTTTGATTGTGTTGTGATAGTGATGGTGTTGTGTGGTGGTAAGGCTGGGACCTTGTGGCGATGATGATAGGATAATATGGTGATGTTATTGTGATTGGTGTATTGGTGATGTAATCGTGTGATGATGAGGTCATGGTCCTGTGGTGTGTGATTCAGTAACTGTGATGGTGTCATAATGCAATAGGATGGTGTTTTGTGTTGATAATGCTGGGACCTTGTAAAATCCTGTGATAGGAATAGGATGGTATGGTGGCGGCGTTGGTGTGATTATGTAGTTGTGATGGCCTGACGATGATGTCACAGGCTGTTGCAATGGCAGAGAGGATAATGAAGATGATGACAGTGAAGGGTTGGAGTCGTGTCAAGACAATGTGATTGTAGTAGTTGTAATTCTTGGGAGATTATATGATTGTAAAGTCGCTCATGAAACACAGAGCAAATGCAGACCCTCAGGACCCCTGCAGATGGAGTCCTACATATTTAACACTGAGAACCCTCGTTCTCCATCACTCTCCACAATATATGAGTCTCGGAGGCTCTTCCATACATGCCTACAACGATCAGCAAGAAACTAACAATAAAAAAATACATAATAAAGAATATATTTGATTTGATTTAGAACACACACACACACACTGAAGCACTCATAAGGAATCAGACTTATTTGGGGTTGAACGAGTTTGGATTTGCTTGCATGTCAACAGAAGAACAGCAGCCGTAGCTGGGAGGAAGAAACCTGTGACAAACACACACACACACACACACACACACACACACACACACACACACTGCAGATGGTTCACTTGTGTTTCAGTTACAGTGGCCTTACAAATGCATTATCTGTTGCCTTTAGCAAAATATCATCAGGGAGGAAAAGCAGTAATTAAGTGTGTTCTCGTACTCACTCAGCGCATTCAGAGCTTATTTTGACAGATTTAATTGTTTTAAATTTTGTTAAAATAATACTTGCGCCTCTTTGCTTTGATGGGGAAGTATTGTGTGTGAATGAAAGCCGTGTCACACTCACTCTAGTTCATTAAGAGAACACCGCCGTTGTGTTTTTGAGTCTCGTGGGGAGACAATTCATTTAACTGGTGCGAATAAAAGCACAGCGGGAAGAAATTCATCCACATTCATTCAGCAGAACATGTAAGAACATGGGTTTGTGGAGAAAAAACACTGACATTTCTCAGCTATGACACACTCAAATCTATTCAGATAATTTTCTCTAAAAGTGTCTTCAGCCGTCATGCTGGATTAGCAGGGTCAATCTCACGAAAACATGTCCTGGTCAAATTTCACCTTAAAAAAAAAAGTAAATACAAGAGAAAATATATTTTTCAAAAACAAACAAACAAAAAAAGGATGGTTGTGATGTTACTTTCATGACAATTAAGCACATGCACTTTTGAGATTAATTACTGTAATAAAGTATCTTTTGATTATTGTCATAATCAAACGGCTGTGACTGTAGTAATAAGCACGAGAAGAACAAAAACACAGTCATTAATAAATCCAAAATAAACACACAGGAGATCGCAGGAGAATAACATAACCACGCATTACACTGATGATACGGACCAATGAAACACAGCAAACTGAGGGCTTAAACACACATTGGAAGCTAATTAACAGAAAAAGAAGCAGGTGTGTAACTCATCAGTAACCATAGAAACAAACTAGTGGTCGGAAAATGAGAACAAAAGAACCAGGTACAGGAACTAGAACTAAACCAAAACAGAACACACACGTTACAATTGTATTACAATAAATAATTACTGCAATTCATCCATAAAAGGATTTGCTTGTGTGTGTGTGTGTGTGTGTGTGTGTGTGTGTTTCTCTGCTATACTATATGGACAAAAATGATGTCTATAGTTTGTTTTTATTTAGAAAGCTCAGTAAATATGTGTGTGTGTGTGTGTGTGTGTGTGTTTGTGATTTATGAGGACACAAATTTGTATAATGACATGGGTATTACACTGGTATTACGACGTAAACATGAAATATGAGGACATTGAATATGAGTCCTCATATTTAAAATAGCTTTAAAAACATACTAAACAATGTTTTATTAAAAATGTAAAAATGCAGACAGTTTTCTGTGATGGGGTAGGGTTAGGGGTAGTGTAGGGGGAGAGAATGTACAGTTTGTACAGTATAAAAACCATTACATCTGTGTGTGACATTACTGTGTTTTGAAATCGGCCCATATAGATATTGTTGAAAAGTCAATGTTCAAATATGTTTTGATAAAGTACCTTTATGGACATTGAGAGTTTGAATGGCATTGTGTAGAAAGACATGAGGGTGTGTAATAAATTACATTATTTTCATTTTTGGGTGAACTAACCCTTTCATATTGACATAAATGCTGTGAATTGAAAAAAAAAAAAAATCAACTTCAAAACACAAACAAATTTACTACTTTTACTACACACAGTGAACATGAATGCATGAACATTACAGTGTTATTTTATGTACACATTGTAGCAACTCTGAACTCAACAGACGCGCCTCGGCTTCACCTCGGGATTTAATTCAGCGTTTGGGAAAGGCCGCCCACTCAAGCGTTTTTCTGAGAGATTGATAAATGGTGGAATCTGAACGTGGTGTTGGAGGGGAATGCAGATATTAAAAATTTGGTCAAGAATCTAATTAGCCGGCAGTAATTAAACAGTCTAGCTGAGGGTCATTAATCTCTCGTGTGGACCTTTGATGTTTTGCATACTGTCCCACCATCATTAATAAAATTCATAATGCGTTCCTTTGTGTTGTTTTATCATCGTTGTTTTTTTGTAAGCGCACAGAGCAAGTGTCAACACATCACACGAGTTCTCCGCAGCTCATTTACTCTCTGCTCCACATCGCAACCTCTGCACGAGTTTGTGTGTGTGTGTGTGTGTGTGTGCGCCCGGGCACGGCCTGTCAGCAAATGCAAAGGGAGAAAACACAATGTTGTGTGGCCATTGTGTCCCAGTAATTA
Source organism: Ctenopharyngodon idella (assembly GCF_019924925.1). Taxonomy (NCBI): domain Eukaryota; kingdom Metazoa; phylum Chordata; class Actinopteri; order Cypriniformes; family Xenocyprididae; genus Ctenopharyngodon; species Ctenopharyngodon idella. The sequence goes on along the minus strand of NC_067225.1, from coordinate 13,188,427 downwards.
CATTTATTACAATCAGTCTATCACAAATCAGTCATGCTGTAAATATTAGAGAGACAGCAAAGTAATTTCTAGCATCATCATCCTCATGTCTTGATCTGAATAACACCACTGATACCTCCACTTCACACTTTTAATGGCCACTCTAGGATTACCGCGGTACGTGTGTGAGTGAAGGCTGCATTAATTTACTGTTATCTTAATGAGCTGTGCTGTAATATGTACATGCCCCGGTGTAAGTGCTGAAGAGATACTGTACCGTACTGCTGAGCTTAATGGTTTAATATATCGTCATGTTTAACACTACACATTAAAATCACTGCTGACTCTTGACAGCTACTGACGACACATTGATGCAACTCTGTGTGAGAGAGTTTCTATCAGCGCTGAGATTCACACAAACATTCACATATAACATGATGACGGCTATGATTTATTATGACTTGATTCTGTCTGGACCATTCAAATATTTTACATTTCCAACAGTATTTTATTTGAGACCAATAAAGGGTTGCAACAGTAGCAAAACATCCTTTTCCAGCTCACTAAATGATTATGGTGCCCCTGCATTGCTGTTTGTGTATCATAAATAATATGTTTTTTATAAATAAATTAATAATTGAATGCCAATTTTCTTACAGGTAACAAATTGTTTTGAAAAGGCTACTACTGAACTTTAAATAAATCATATTTTATCACCTCAGAGCCAAATAATCAGGGATGAATATCCATATTAGTGCTTCAGATTATATTCAGATTCATTATTTTTCTGAATCAGTTTAGGCATCAGGAAGCATGAACTGAGCAGACCTCTAAATCCTAAATCTACAACCATTTGATCAAAGAAATATCCTAATATCATCAATCAGACAAATCGAGTTCTTTCAAATCAAGAACAAATAAACCAGCCAATCGAAATTCAATGGATCAGTACATTCTTTAGCCGTAGCACAAACTTCACAAAACTTGGTACATGTTAACTTTAACCAGTTTAGAATTCTATTACTTTTTCTCAAAAATTCTCAAAAGTTAATGTTAATTTACTAATACATTATTAAATTCAAAAGCTGCATTTGTTAATTATTTAATGGACCCAAGCTAACATGAACTAACAATGAACAGTTGTATTTTTATTAACTAACATTAACAAAGATCAATACATACTGCAACAAATGTGTTGCTATCTTTGTTGATATTAGTTGACATTAACTAACAGTAACTAATAGGACCTTATTGTAAAGTGTTATCAATGATTTTGATTAATTTGATTTAAATAATTAGAATACTCAATAAAAACATGGTTGACAATCTGAGTGATATTCGGCCATTGTGAGCCAGAGGTCTAAAGCACATAAACTATTCAATGGTTTGATAATTTTAGACGGTGCATTTTAATAATCAGAACTGCAACTGAACTGTGGATTTCTGTAAAACTCAAATCTCTGCCACATTATAACAGAAAACCAAGTCAAAACGGTCCATTTATTCTCAATATTTAGAGAATGCTGCACCATGGCAACCCTTTCCGATAAGAAGCGCGGATTGAAGATGTTCTGAATAGGGCCTGGACCCGAACGCACACGCGTGTGAATCTGTCACGGTAAAGAGCTTTAGGCTGCTATTGAATCAGAGACAGAGCGGCGCGGCGCGGACACCACCGATAACCCAACATCATTATGCCCATGTTCCTCTGGTTTTAGCATGTGAATGTGGAATCAGGCCGGTCAGGAGATGCAGCCTAACAGGCCTTAAACAGGACGAGCGTCTGAGTGAGAGCCGAATTATAGAGTCTCAAACACATTTTACACACGGATCACTGCATCTGCTGTGCGGAAGAAAACACCAGTGAACATGAAGAAACAGCACAGGAGAAACCGCGGTAATGATGATGTTTTTTTTCCGGTAATGATGACTATTCACTTGCTATTTCAATTTTACATTTTAATGCATTTTTACTTTCTTGCTTTCTAATTGCAGTTCTGCATATTAGCAGACTAGGCCAGGTTACAGTTCGGGTTAGTAGAATTAGTTCACATGCACTTGCAAAGTTATTTATAGTCAGTAGAAAGGCAAGAAGATATGGCGAGGTAAAACATCTAATTGCAGCAGTTAAACTGTATTATATAAAACAAAACAAAGATACAAGAAGAAAATAATCCAACGATGCCAAACATTTGTGACAGTGTGCGCAAAACACAAACAACAGCAGACAATGAACTGAGTGAATGTGGGGTCATATATACACATGGTAATGAACTAACAGGAAACAAGTGTGAGTAACTAATCAAAACCATGGTAACCAATGATGAGCTGGAAAATTAGGAACAAAGGAAACATGAAAAAACAAACTAAAAGTCCATGAAAATGAAACTGAAACAATAACAGAACGTGACAGTTTCTTAATGGTTTTAGTTAACTAACTGACCCACACAGCAGAAACACATTCATATATCACCGTTTCAGCATAAATATATCATCTTCTGGTTAGTGAGCTACGCTGTAATTGTATTTATAGTTTGTAACACTCAAAATGTTCGGTAAACACTCATGACTTGTTCAGATGTTGTTTGTTGGTTTAAAACAGCAATAGCTGAATTCTCTCAGGACACAATATGACACAAAAAGCATCGGCAGCTGATCTCACGGCAAATGCTGAAACCAACAGAAGCCTGTCTGGCTTTCTTGAGTAACTCTTGATTCTTAAAGCAATATATACTATATAGCAATGTAAACTGCTTGATTGCTTGCATCGACTCAAAATGTAACTATATTATCTTCCAACTCTAACATTTTTAATGCGACTATCTAAAATCTGAAAGCAGAAATTTACTTGACACCTCCAGGTTCATGAATATCCTACTTCATATCAGGGCAGGTTGTTGTGGGTCTGATTATGTGTGTGTTGCTGTGGTTTTCTCTATGAATTTACAAGTCCTGGTGTCACAGATTCCCTGCACCTTCAGCTCATGATCACCGCTGCCAATATTTCCGCTTTCAAATTCATTAGCATTGGGTGATTAGCAGAATATTTTGGCCTCAAATACGAATCCAAACTTATTACATATTTAATCCAATCAGCGGCTCTGATAGATTCTGCTCTAAGCAGCCATTACATGCCTGATTTCATGTGACTGAAAAGCTGAACTTGGTCGAGGGGCTTGTAACACGCCACATGTTTCAGGTCGTACACGAGCCAAAGCGACACTTAGAGGATATTTCAGAAAGAAACAGACAAAGAAACCACTATAACGAGGGTAAGGTACAGACGCTGTTGCTGCAGTGTTTGTTCTAATAGGATTTGGGGAAGATGTAGCGTTAAGGTCTGCTGTGGGCCGCTGGGACTCTTGAAGAGCTCAGCCCTGGAGGTGACAGAGAGCAAACGGCCCCTGAGCGGGATGTTTTCCTGAGAGCCCAGGGGCCCGGGGCCGCACCTACCGTACCCTACACTCTCAGACAGATGAGAGCGTGTGATTGGCCGCTCATGGTCCAAACATGACAGTCAAACCTGAATATATTTGCATAGATACAGCAGGAGAGACCTGTGGGCGACTCTTACGGCCGGCCTTCTGTCTGTCTGTCTGAAGCGGTTCTGACCGCAGCTGTGCGTCTGACAGACCCTCAAAACACAAACATGTACTTTATCACTGATGTGGGCGACTGTTGTTGCTTCATTCTGCCATGTGCTGCTCAGGATTAACTTGCATTGTGGGTGCTCTTTTTCCATTATAAAATTAACCTACTTAATTTCTTAATATAGGAGGTGCAAAATATGTCTACTGGATAGAAATATCCTGCAGGTTAAAACAGTGCCACCTACTGGCCTGGCTGCATTTCACAGTTACTACAGTATGCAGACAAACCAGCCTTATTTGTGGACGTTAAGTGCATGTGAAGATAATGTTCCTGTATCTGCAATGCATCCTCATCATGTGTTTTCAATTTTGACATAAAGATTAAAATTTTACATTACAAAAAAACAAACAAACAAACAAAAAACAAACAAACAAAAATTCTGGGTAAATTACTTACAATTCATAGTCTGTTAGATGACAAAAACTGTAATTAGTAATCTATTACATTACTATTTAAGGTAATATAATCGGACTACTTTTTGCATACTTTTAGATTACTTTTGACTTGTTTATCACATTGATTTGAATAGGATAACCTTGTACCATATCAATATAAAAATACAAAGAGAAAGAAAATATATTCCATTCTTTGCAACAAAAAGTGCATTAAACATTACATTACGGCAGAGTTTCCCAAACTGTGGTTCGTAAGTTGATGAAAAGTTACAAATCTAAAATTAAAATACAAACAAATCAAATGAAAATACTTTTTTTTTTTTTTTTCTGCAAGCTGTTGTGTTTGGAAGTGTCCACAAGTTTGGAATTACCACAAATTAAATCATTAAATCATGTCATTAAATCATTACCACAAGGGGCGCTAAAGTGCTCATTACATCTACGACATGATTTCTCTTTCAGCTCAGAACAGTTTAAAGAGAAACCTGCTGGACAAGATAGTTAAAGTTAGTTTAACATATTTTTATATATATATTTAGTCACGGCTAAAGTGTGAAATGAACAACAGTGACTCCCACATGAATCGCAGTGAATAATGTTTCCATGATACCTGGCTCCGTCTGAGCGACCTGACGAGTGTGATTGAAACGACTATGAACACGTCCAGCATTGAGAGCCGAGATCTCGTTCACATAAACGCTGCCCTGGGAAAGCCCTTTGCAGCCGCCGAGATCTCATTCTGCGCAGCCGGTCTGAAACGAGCGCAGGCCTGAAGAGCGTCTGCGGCCCACATGGAGCCAAAGAGTCCGTGGTTTATACAAGCCTTTCAAAGATAGTCTTTTGTGTACAGCTCTCCTCATTTTTCAAAAGACTTTCAATTACTCGCTTTCCCAGCGCAGTGTAAATATTTTGTAAGGCAGTTGGTTACAGTCAGTGCCTGAAGCCAAGACCTTTTAATTTGATACAATGCGCTTTATTAACAGACAGAGGGAGAGCGCGAGTGTTGCGGTCGCCGCCGCGGCACAAAGACCAGCGATTGTCACGAGGCCCTTCTGAGAGAGCGCTTGTTTATCAATTACTGCGAGATCAGAGTGGTTCTGAAGAGCCGCGGCGCGATTTATCTTCCTTCAAAGCGTCTTCTGTTCGTCTCGGAGAGAAGCAAGGAAAGGTTTATGTAAACAGATGCAGAAATAGGCCGAGGTTCAGGAGTGTCTCGCCTTTTTTTTCCCGGTCGCCCTTCTCTTCTTTCGCTCGTCCCCGCGTTTGAAACGAGAAGCCCTCTGGGCTTGTGTACTCTCTGAATAAGACTGTGTTTTGACAAACCAAGGTGAAACCGTGTAACGATGCATTCTCAGCTCTGGTTTTTCTTTCTGTGTGTGTCAGCGAAGGTTTGATGTGTGCAGTCTCGTCCTGGATAATGGTCTACCAGGGGACCGTTGTCATCACTGTCAATAGAGCGGCCGGAGGGAAACACGCGCCTCTACCTTTGTAGCTACTGTTCCCTCATCTGCCAACTTTCTTGGCTCTGTCTTTCATTCTCGTTCTCGTGTCGTTTGTATCCGTGTCAGGCAGGTCACTTTATTTCTCCGTGATGTGTCCTGATAACAGCGTGTGTATAATCAAAATATTCTGACAGATTCTTTCTTTCTGAACTCTTTCTTTTTCTATGTGTGTGTGGGCTGGAATCGCTCTCACTTGTTTTTTTCTTCATTTATATCTTCTCAATGTCAAACGAAACCTTGAAGAGGACTGATCTTTTTTCATGTATACGCTTTAACTAGATTCTGTGTCTTTGATATAATTACGCTCCTGAGGGTTGAAGCGGGCCCTGTTTGTGCTTCTTGAGGCTTTGTAGAGCGATCAGAACTTTTCACGTGTCAAAAGCTCTTTCAAGCTTCACGGCACCTTGCTAAGAGACATGAAACGCTGGAAAAACAAAATCCATATAAAACACCAAAACACAAAGTCCAACTGGACCAAAGAGAGACTGAGAAAAAACTTCATTAGCTTCATTTTATGCTTTGGATATAAAGAGATAAACCGTCTGTCTGTCTGTCTGTCTGACTGTACTGAATAAAATTCACTAGTATTTGATTGCTGTGTACTCAATGCCTTCAACGGAAAAACTTTCTGTGAAATGATATTACATTCCTTTTTGCATGTTTCTTGAAACTTTTAAAGCAGAATGTCCAGTGAGTGGTGCAGATAAACGTGAATCTGGCAACATGTTTTTACGTTGGTTGTTGTACGTATCGTAGCAGTTCTGAAATGAAATGTCCAGTGAGTGGCGCTGAAAGGTTAATGCTGTATCACGTTTGAAATGAACATACCAAACCTAACCGATAGTGTTAACAAAAGCAAACGTGAGATAAAAACATATCTGCTGAAGCAACCATGCCATTTTAGATCTACAAGTCTTTAAGCTCCTTTATAGCATAGTATTGTGCAGTTGTGTGAAAATGACTCTTTATTATTATTTTGCAAAAACGTAAGTAGAGGCAAATTCTTCCAATGAGGCTAGTTTGCGAACATAGCTATACAATGTGATGAACATCATACAGCTTATAAATGGTCATTGTAATGTTAATGTAAAACTACAAGTTGTGAAACACACGTGACACATTCAACATGAATGCTTGCAAACTGTAAACAGCAGTTAGACTGATGAACTACGTACTTGGCAGAAAATTATGATGATAATTAACATTAATAAAGGTATTTTTGTTAACACTTTAGTATAGGGAACACATATAAACTATTAACTACGACTTTTCCCTCAATAAACTCCTAATTTACTGCTTATTAATAGTTAGTAAGGTAGTTGTTAAGTTTAGGTATTGGGTAGGATTAAGGTCATGCAGAATAAGGCATTAATATGTGCTTAATACGTGATAATAAACAGCCAATATTCTAGTAATATGCATGCTAATAAGCAACTAGTTAAAAGTCCTTAACATAAAGTGTTACCGTATTTTTTAACATTGGTGTCTTTTATCATGTTTCTGTTGTTTCATAAAGGCAGTGTGTGACTCTTTTTACAGTGATTTCAGCCTGTTTCTGGTGTGTTTGAAGTCATAAGAATGACTGTAAAATCGCTGTAAGGTCTGAAACACAGGCTCAGACGGCATACGCTCTCACTCCTGCTCTAATGAACCGCTTTGAAAATGAGTTTTTCCCTTCAGGTAGAGTCTTTCTCAGTTACAGGTGTAAAAGATGAAATAAGCAGTGACATTACACTCATGAATCAATTAAAGGAAGCACATCAAGCCTTTCAGGGATAATTAAAGGTGTTTTGGAAAGGGATTTTCTGCAGTTCTGTTAATTTATTCATTTAAAGTGTGTGTTATGGTAGCGTGATCTCATTCATGGTCGCAAATCTGTATGTGTGCGTAAAGTGTGCACATTAATTTTTGTATGTTTGGACAGACACTGAATGCACAATATAAGTAAGAACTGGAATTAGTACAGTATACCTCTGTGAGAGATCAGTGCTCAACACGATTCATACGCGTTTGAGTTGAGTTGATTTCATATACATTTGCACCATCTGACTCAAATGAAAAGCTACGATACATGAGACGATTGTATATGAAAATGTATGAACAAGATAATATGAATTCTTACAAATTTGCCAAGTTGTAAAATACTAACAAACTGTGAGAAGGACAATAATATATCAGTAGATGATGGAGATTTCAAAAGCAAATTTATTTAAAATGAAACCCAGATACACTTTGTCTGGCAGAATGTATGAAAGGTAGAATCTGCCAAAATAAATAAATAAATAAATAAATAAAATAAAAAAAACAGATTAATCATTTCATTACTGAAAAGTGTCCACAAACAATGTGACAAGATAAAAAAAAAAAAATTCAATTCAATTATTTGTATTTGTGACAATGCATCGTTCATGTCAGTTTTATTCAAATCAAAATGTAGTTCAGTTTTCATTTTAACATGAAACAGTTTAACCACATTTATTCAGTTCCAATCAATAACAATTCCATAAAGCTGAAATGATTCTGCAAACATCTGTCTTTAAAGCTGCACATCTGTAAACCGGTTCACATTTCAGACGGGGGTGAAAATGAACCACACTTAATAAATCAACACCCAGTGAAATCACATTGGTTATGTAAAAAAACTAAATAGATACAATGAATGAATGAAAGCTATTTTAATGTCCTTCTCTCAAGTATTTCTCCTTTTGTTCGCTGGATGTAGTGAGCTGTATTTATGGTCCATTTGAAGGAGGGCTGAGAGATGGAAAACACTGACATCTGAATGTAGGTGACGGACGGCGGTGGCACTAATAGCGCGACGGCAGCCTGCTAATAGAGCGAAAATGTGACGTATTCACTTTAACTGAAACCTTGCTGTCAGATTAGCCGTGACTCCACACAACCTCCTCTATTAATGTGACACTCGCAACTAATGCATTCCTGCGGAGGAGAAGATAAAGGCTGAGGAACGGAGCGATTGTTTGTGTGAGAGAAATGGAGCGTTCGCTGAGCTGAGCGATATCACGTTAACCTGTTTGTGGAAATCAGCTCTGTGTGGCTTTTGTGCGGTTTTATTTATGTGAAATCACACGGGCGTGAGTGTGTTATTGAGAGAGAGGCTTGTCTTTGTTCCTTGCATCTTAAAGTCACTGTGTAAATGCATTTGTGCACACAAACACACACCACAACAGTTAAATCGCTCTGAGAACCTGCTTTGAAGTCACACACACATATCATTATTTTTACAGTCTTATTGTAAGAGTTACTACCAACAACAACAATGAAAAAGGATAGTCATTTTGTTGAGTGTGTGTGTGTGTGTGTGTGTGTGTGTGTGTGACTGCAGATAAAACTCTGAAAGCGTAGTTGTGTATCAGTGAGATCTGACTGTAGTCGAGGACAGAAACTCTGATTAGACCCTCGTTCGATCTGATTCCAGCATGAAGAACTTTATACACACACATGCTGCAGCTTTTACACAATCAGCCGTAAAAACACACTGTCATTCGAGACCAATGATCGGTTAAAAAGCTCTCGCATTAGCATCACATTAAAAGTACTTTGGAAAGCAAAATGTCTGATTTCTGTCGGGTGAAAATTGATCGGCGAAATCAGATGCATCTGACAGCACTTTCTGACTTTTTATGGCCTTTGATGGTTTGAAACAGTAAGAAATGATCAGATACACACACAGATTTGGCTTGTGATAAAAATAGCGATTAACGGGCCTCATTCATGAAACCTTCGTAAATATCTGAGTAAATCTGAATTACACACTGCCTTGTGTTTTAAGGTCAAAGAAAAAGTTTGTAAAACTTAATGGATAACATCCTGGCAGAAAATGATTTGTCCGTAAGCTTAGACTAATACTACAGGTGCTCAGAATAATAGATATTTGTAATAAAATGGAAAATGCTGTTTTCAATCATTTTTGTTTATTAATTAAATTTATTTACACAAAAATGAATTCAGCTCGTTTCGTTAATGAAGCCCAATGACCGTTTGATTTTAAGAACCAGATCTTCTGTAGAGATGCTCTGAATGCTCTTCAAATATCAGCTGTAGTTTGAGATATTTTCAATTTCACTAATAATGATAATAATAAAAGAACACTGAGATAAAGCCCCAGAACTTTCTCCAACAGTCTTTCCCATACACACTTTTTATTATTAGAAATATTATGAGCAGTTCTGGAGTAAAAACCGACCCGTTGCTACTGCGTTGAACTACAAAACAGCCGAATCTCAGAGAACGAGAGAGAAACATTGCAAAAGAATGAAGATCCAGAGGAGTCGCTGTGAGATATGAATGACAGCTGGATCTGTTAATGATTATCTGAACTGAATATCATATCTGTGAAATAATAAACACAAGATGATGAGATGAAGTTACAGTAACAAAAAGACTCATTCTTTCATTCCAAAACCAACAGCAACATTATGGATTTAAAATAAGGAGCAAACTGCAGATCAATATTATCCAGTAAATCTTCATCTTTAGTTTGCTCAGTAAATCTCAGACAGAGAAGCAGGAGAGACTGATGGCAGAGACGTCTGCGCGTGGCAGATGTGTCCAGATGTGCCGTGTGATGGAGTCAGCGTGTTTCTGATCGATTCTGAGCGTCAGTTTAACCTGCGGTTCCTCCTGAGCACACGGACCCATTAGAGCCCATTACAGCACAGATGTTCAGCTCCGTCTCAGACGTATGACAGTCACCACACCTTCAGTCAGCTCTCACAATAATACACTCCAGTCCTGTGCACTCTATGGCCCGGGGCTAGTTGTCACAGAGTTTTTGTCTATATCTCAGGTTTATTAGAGGTCAAAATCTGCCCACAAATGCTTTACATGTAAAACTTTACACAGTTTACATTTGTGTTATTTGTAGGCCTTTTTTTTTTTTTTTTTTTTTTTGATTAATGGAGTTTTAATAAAAATATATTATTAATGGTAGACTGAGAATATTACCCCATATAGTGTGACAACATGCCCCGCTACTGTATTTTGAGGATGTGGATTTTTTTAACTCAAAATTTGTCCATGCACAGACATGTTTAAATAAAAAAAGCTAGCTTGGAAAAAAGTGAAGTGTGACAACTAGCCCCGGTGTGCCATATAATCGGCAGCAGCATGTTTCCTAAACGCTCAAGAAGACCTTCAGAACAGGCCTCCAAATATTCTCAGACACAAAAATAAATATATAAAGTTAAGCCGCAGGAACGATTGTGTAGCGCGTCTCTGCGTGTATTAATAAAAGATTTATATTCCTGGCGTTCGAAGAGAGGTTTCGATCAGAGGTGGAAGTGTGCGGGCGGAATATCCGCGTGATGTGATTGGACGGGATTTGTGTCCATCAGGCTGTCCGCGGGAACAGCGCGCGCGTCTCGGGCTTGTCAAAGCCGCACGGTTTTCTCTCTGACAGGGTCAAACGGAGCCGGCGGAAAATCTCACTGTCAGCTATTCCGATATTAAATATTAGAATTCTCATTGTTATAAGGACTCCTACTAAGAAAGCTTAAGCCTCTTGACTTATGAATTTTAAAAGTGTTTAAATCACTGAGAAGATTCTTCTGCCGGTGACCGTAATCTTTAATAGGTCTGTGAGACAGGTAGAGCGATAACTGTGCCGAATTAGAGCAATTGTTAAGGAAAAGAAAAGAAGCTAAAGTGTCTCTCTCTCTCTCTCTAGTGTGCTTATCAGTGGCTGCACGACGGCGTTGAGTCCGGCTCTCAGAGAGAGAGAGAGAGAGAGAGAGAGAGAGAGAGAGAGAGAGAGAGAGAGAGAGAGAGAGATGAGCCACTGCTGCCAGCTACACTAAAGCATAGATTACTCTACCAGTTTGGCTCCACTGCCAATTGGATTAAACTCCAGTGCCCCGGGCCCCACGCTGCCATGTTTGACAGCAAACACGCGTCCGGCCCGCAGACGGATGAGATGGACTTATTCAAAGTCGAGCTTCTACTTTTATCAGCCCCATTTACAGCATTAGGAGAAACCTGTCAGGGAGACGAGCGGCGTAACGCTCTGACGATTGTTTGCTGGAGAGATTGACCATAACCAACAGGATAATCTGTATCCGCGAGGTGAAACGCGAGAATTTGTTTTGAACAATGTCGAAACGGAGAGCAAAGGCATTAGATCTCGCCCCGTTGTGACCGCTCTGGTTCGAGACGCTCAAGACTTTCCTTTCTTGATTTCTGAAACACAACATAAATCAGATCACAAACAATGAACACTCTTTTTGATGAATCTTGTATTACAAATATTGAAGAATTACAACTGAATATAGTTTACTGAGGTATATTTCCAGAAAAATTCAGAAACTGTTGGTTGCTATTCAGAACATGATTGTTTTTAAGGTGCATTTACACTTTATTTAGAGCATTATTGAGAGCATTTAATTTATTGGTGGTTTAAAATTTGACAATGATCTCATTCATATTTGTAGGCATCTTTACGTTAAATGTGAATCAAACACATATTCAAGTTTTGACAGACAGTGATTTAAACAATATCTGGACACTTTCATACATATATAACTATAGATGATGTTCTTAACTTCACTTTTATTAGTCCCATCTAGATTTTTTTTCCATTAAAAGGTCATTTTTTTAAGTTTTCTTTTGCATCATAAATGGGATTGTGCCTTATTTCTAAAGTTGTTCAAAGTTGTTGTCCATCCAAATGTTCAAAAATGTACATTAAGATTTTTTTTTTTTTTTTTTGCCAAGAATCGATTCTTTTATTAATCAAGGATGCATTAAATTGATCAAAAGTGACAGTAAAGACATTCATAATGTTACAAAAGATTTTATTTCAAATTAATGCTGTTCTTTTGAACTTTCTATTCATCAAAGAATCCTGAAAAATAAAATGTATGACGGTTTCCACAGAAATCTGAAGCAGCACAACTGTTTTCAACATTGATAATAATCATAAATGTTTGTTGAGCATCAAATCATCATATCAGAATGATTTCTGAAGGATCATGTGACACTGAAGACTGGAGTAATGATGCTGAAAATTCAGCTTTGATCACAGGAATAAATTACACTTTACTATATATTCACATAGAAAACGGCTGATTTACACTGGAATAATATTTCACTGTTTTACTGTATTTTTGATCAAATAAATGCAGCTTTGGTGAGCAGAAAAGACTTTTAAAAATCTCACAGACCCCATAGAGCACACTTACGTATGAATACTCACGAATGCGACTAAGATCCTGAAGTCAGATTTTGGCCTTTTGTGATGTTCAGCACTAAAGTTCATCTGTGTATTTTTGCAGTTTATATTCATCTACACTCAGTGCGTGTTTAATGTTTCGAGTGGATCAGCGCACCGTCGATCAGTGTTGGGTTGTTGTGTAGTTTGTTCGTCAGGCATTACTCTGGGACAGAAGGTGGAGGAAATGTTAAATTAATGAGCCTCTGCCAACTCGCTGCAAATGAAACGTGTAAATACATTGATCTTTTTCTCTCTTCTTTTCTTTCTTCCTTTTTTCTTTCCCTCCCTCCCTACTTCAACCTAATGGCGTCTTCGTGTTTTTTCAGATCGCAGCGGAAGAAAAACCTGTTCGGAGTTCTCCGTCACAGCGTCTGCGTAAACAGCGCTCGCTCTTATCAGCCGGGCGTCTCTCCCCAGGCTACGGCAGATTTTTCATTTAGCTAAAAGCGCGGTGAGAGGTCTATGAGAATGATAATCCTGGCATGGGCCGCAGCTGGTATTTTCCTGCCGCAGATGATTAGTGGAATGTTTTCCATTCGACCTGGAGAAATTCTCTCAGTGGGAAGTTAACATCCGCTTAACTGTCTTTAGAGCTGCGGTTTCATCAGTCGCCATCTGACGCTCCTAAACACACGTGAGACGCAGAGCGAGAGAGAGAGAGAGAGAGAGAGAGAGAGAGAGAGAGAGAGAGAGAGAGACGGATGGTGCTGCTGAAGGATCAAGACCTTCATGTTTAATTGCAGCAGGAGGACAGTATGAGCGTGTACATCATCACAGTACAGTTATTTTTGCAGAATATTCAACATAATACATACTACATAACCAAGTCGCAATGCCTAACTTTGGACAAAATACAATACAAAAGGTGCATGATCTTATTTGTGTGTTTGGATCAGATTATTCAGATGAAATTAATAATCAGTGCAAACACAGCTTTACATTATGAAACACTTGAGTTCAGAACTAAAAACTCAAAACAGTAACACCAGTAATGAAAAATTTTTCTTTTTTTTTTTTTTTACGTTGGTGGTTGTGCGTATCGCAGCGATATGGCGAGTGACAGATTAATGATAAAAGATTAATGCTCTATCGTGTTTGAAATAATACCACTAAACCTATCAACAGAGTTAACAAAAGCAGTTTGCTTTTTTGCAAGATAAAAATGCATTTGCTGAAGCAACCCTGTCATTTTACCTTGTTTTCACATGTCAGAAAAGCCACACGTATGGAGCAGGTTAAGTGATGCAAATATTAAAATGTATCAGTTTGCAAGTCATGCACTAGTTTTGAGTCATAACAGTGATGAAAATGCCCAACAGTGTGTGTCTGCAAGGATAAAAAACACAAGAGTTAAAACATTACAAGCACAAAAAGTTGAATCTATGGAGTGAGGTATAAAAGCTGTAGTAAAATGTCTTCCAGCTGATACAGGTGTACTTTTACACATTACATACGGGCCTAGACTGAGCTCAAGGCTCTCTCTCTCTCTCTCTCTCTCTCTCTCTCTCTCTTCCTCTCTCTCTCATGGGCAGGTGTGCGATTCCTTCAGTTGGAATTAAGCGGCGAGTCTGACAGCAGGTTTATCTGCTGTGTTCGACAGGTTTAAACATTCATTAAGGGTTCGGCTTAATTCTCCAGAGGAGGTGTAAATTCTCTGGAGCAGGTGTAGCGTGTGAATTTACCATCCCGGTGGATCTGCTCGCGATTATTTCAGCTCTGCTTTGCCTGACGGAAATTGAATAAAATGCTGTTTCCTCCACCTTCCTTTTCACTGCCGTAGACAAATATCAGCAGATGTGTTCAGACCGCGACTTCAGCCGATTCCAAAGCTCAGATTATTAGGATCCACGTCACACACAATGAACTCAATATGTATTCATTAAGAGAAATAAAAGCTTTGCAGGATTTTTTAAGGGTTAATTAATCTAAAAATGTGAATCGAAAAATGTAAAAAAATTATTTTCTTACCTGCATATCATTTGCCTATCATTGTTTTCATTTACACAAAAGTAGATGTCATACAATGACAGTGAACTGTCAAGCTTCAAAAATGAGTAGAAATAGAAATTAGATTTACAGTGTAGATTTATAGTGAAAAATGTCTGTGGTGTGACGAGAGGGTTAAAACATTTGTGTGTATCCATAATAAAAGTTCTTTGTGAGATATCTGTCTGATTACACAGGCTTCACCGAGCGCCGCTGGAGTGCAGTCGTCCATCGATAAAAGAACCCAATGAGAAAGAATCAGTCACTTAAGAATAACTGTGGGGTGTGCGAGCATTCGGCACATCTCTCTCTCTCTCTCTCTCTCTCTGTGTAGCCTGAGGTCAGAGAGCAGAGCACCATATGCACTTGCACAATGAACCCAAAACCTGTTTGTCCCGAAGACTCATCTGTGCTCAACTCCGTGTGTGTTTGTGTGTGTGAGACAGAAGGGACCACTAGCACATACATCTGCTTTGTGTAGAAATGAACTCAAAGTAACTACTAACTAAACTATACTTTTCAGTAGCATCACAAGCTCAGTTGTTTCAAAACACTGTAACTTTCCCCAGATACTCTTCCAGCAAGTATCGGTGTAGAGTCACAAAACATCACATTTCTATTGCATTGTATTTGTGACGAGCGAATAATCACAGCCACTCTCCTAAACGGTCTCTCTGATTCACTTTAGTCAATCGACTCTTTTGGGTGTTTACATGTAATAAATTGATTCAACAATTCAATCAAGCATATTTTGTAATGAAATATTCAGTTAAATGCTGCTGTGCATCACAATGTTTTAAAGCCAGTTATATAAATTGGTGTTAGTTATATTTGTTGAATTTAGTGTAAATGAAGGCTTAAATTTAAAGTTGTATACTGTCAACATAATTGAGATCCTCATTGGTAGTTCAAGCAAAATTAAATGAAAAAAGTGAATGAATGAGGTGAATGAGATGATTCAAAAATATATTGCCCTCTTTAAAAGCTTCAGTGTGGTTGTCTACATTAACTAGTAGCTCAATAATACAGTTTAAAGCAGTGCTGTTATGTATTGAAAGACATAAATTTAATAAAATAAATACATATATATATATATATATATATATATATATAAAAATTAAAAAACCCTGATTTCGCTTCTCTGTTTGTGATCAGATCATTTTAAGCCGCTAAACTCCAGGAAAGTTTTCAGTCCAATGATCCAGTGAATTCATTTAAACAATCAGTCCAAAACAGAACTAATGTAAAGAAAATGTCAAAACATCCACCGCTGTATGGCCAGAAGATACACAAACTATGTTTCTCAGCTGGATAAAGCAAACCAGCGTCTTGCTAGTAAAGTTTTGATGGATGAGAATTGTAATCAAGGTAAATAACTGCAGTGACATACAGGAGTCATACAGGAGTTGTACAGTAAGCACGTATGTTGCTGTGTTTAGTAATTCTGAATGGATCGGTGTACAGTAGGAGGTAAATGCAGTCAGGGCAGTCGGTTTAGCATCTCCGTGTTTCTGTTCAGTATTGCAACTTGACTTTGGTGTCCTTTTAGAGTGTAGACACCATAAAACGGCTTGCAAAAAATACAGTTCCCTTTCGACAGAGAACTCTACTCTGCGTTTGACACGCTATGGGGAACGTCACACGTGAACCGATGTCTGAAAGCCAAGTATCAAATCTCTCCAATCCTATTGGCCGGCGACAGCCTATGACATCATCACAGCGCGACCTGGAAGTATAAGGAGCGCCTAGAGAATCAGTCAGTATCTTTTCGTCTTTCGGAACTGTTGTGTCTGATCGCTATTGCAATCGAATCTGGTAAGGAGTATTTTCTATCATGTCTGACAAACGTTTCAGGAAGTGTGCTGACCCGTGTCCAAGGTTTTTGACACCTGAGGACACACACAACCTGTGCGTTTTCTGTCTGGGCAAAGAGCACGCACGGACAGTGCTTGAGGGTGCTGTCTTTGTTAACTGTGAGCGTTTTCCTATGAAGACGCTCCGTTCCCGCCTGTCACTCTTCTTGAGGGAAGGGGCGGCGGCATCTGTGCCTGGTGGTTCTGGCCCCACTTGTGCTGAGGCAGAGCGGCAGCTGAAATCATGGGGTTCGCAGGTGGAGCTCGCTGAGGAGTTTGAGAGAGGCGTTAATCTTTCTCAGCCCCCAGTGGCTGGCGGGGATGAGTTGCTGGATGACAATGACGTCCTTTCTTTGACGTCATTGGATCCAGCAGCGAGTGCTCTTTTGGCTGATAGCCCCAGAGAGCAGGAGATGGTGGTTGAAGAAGAAGCAGGTGAGCCTGCTGGTTCTTCTAAGCCTCCCTGCCCTGTGTATGCTGAACTGTTGGAGGTTATGGAACCTGCTTCTGGCAGGCTGCAGCTTCCTTGGGAGCTTGTTAGGAAAGAAACCGCACACGGACGGCTTGACAAGCGGTTCCTTTCCGGCCATGGCCCTGCAGCTCCTGTGAGCTTTCCACTCCTTCCTGATCTTCATGTTGAGATCGAGAAGGCATGGAAGAACCCGTATTCGGCTCGTATTCATCGACATCAGCGAGCGAACTTCGCTGATGTTGAGGGATTGAGCCAGCATGGGTATGTGTCGATGCCCCCTATTGACGAGATGTTTGCAAACTATCTTGTCACGGGGAGGGCGCCAGCATTGAAAGCTCCGGTCCTGCTGACTAAGCCCCTTAAAGTGACATCTCACTTAAACGGCAGGGCATACGTGGCAGCGGGTCAGGCCGGTGCGGCTCTACACACCATGGTGGTGTTACAATTCTCCCAATTCAGGGAGGCGAGGGCGCGCTCTGCAGTGCTTAGAACCTGCATCCCGCTCAGATCTGAATCTGGGCCCAGACAGCCAGGAGGTCCTGGTCCATCTCGAGCTGAGGCCCAGAGACAGGGCCAGAGGTCAAGTGTGGCCGCTCGAGCGCCTCACCTCCCAGGAGCAAGTCACAGAGACGGTGGGACTCGAGGAGGAAGAATCAGGATTTAAGGAAGGTGATCGATTGTAGACGCCAGCAGCGTCGGTAATCGATTCCCTCTCTTTGCGAGGGCAACTTTACACCTGCCCTCGCCCCTTCTTCCTCCGCCTCCTGAGTTTTGGATTCGTTTAACGTGCTCAGGTGCTTCTTAAACAGTCAGGCTGATGGCTGGGCCCATGATGAAAATTTTTCTGAAGGCCTGCCTTCTGGCTTGATAGTGAAAGAGGCTCTTTTAGGCTTCAAAGAACCCTAGATTCCGTCCTTCTATGTGGAAAGAGAAGGAAAAGAGAATTCTTCGGTCTTTAACGATGAGTAGTTTGACAAACTATAGTTACAAATAAGCTTCCTCCCCACGGGTCCCCACTGACTGTTTACTTGCTTTAACCTCAGTCTAACTAGCATCTCTCTCAGGCTCATCTCGCTGATTTCTCCACTCCAGCGTTTGTTTGTCTGAGGAACACTGATTGGAAATATTGTATAATTCGGGTCAGAACATGGACTGTGTGTAAAACTCCTATTCCGCTCCAGCTTGTTTATCTGCTGGTCTAGACTGGGAGGAGACCAATGATAATGACTTATTTGACAGATATAAACCACACAGTTTCATCTGACTTTGTTGGCCTTCAGCTCATCTCATTACCACAAAAATAAATATGCTCAAGTTTTTTTTTTTTTTTTTTTTTTGAACATTTTTTTTTTTTTTTT